>NW_003852615.1:1730840-1739745 GCF_000181295.1 Otolemur garnettii
TACTGATGAGAAAAATGTGTATTCAGTTTTGTTAGGATGAAATGTTCTGTAGATGTCTGATAAGTCCAGAAGTTGAATAGTTAAATTTAAATCTAAGATTTATTTGCTAAGCTTCTTATTGGAGGATCTATCCAATACTGCTAAAGGAGTGTTAAAATTTCTGACTATGATGGAACTGGGGGAAATCGAGTTGCTCAGGCCAGTTAGAGTCTGTTTTATAAATTGAGATGCATTCTGGTTGGGTGCATAGATATTGATAATTGAGATCTCATCGTATTGAGTATTGCCCTTAACAAATATAAAGTGGCCATCTTTATCTTTGCTTATTTTTGTTGGTTTAAAACCTATTGTATCTGAGAATAAAATTGCAACACCTGCTTTTTTCTGCTTTCCATTAGCCTGGAATATAGATGACCATCCCTTCACCCTGAGTCTATATTTATCTTTTAAGGTAAGATGAGATTCTTGTGTACAGCAGATGTCTGGTCTGAGTTTCTGTATCCAATCAGCCAATCTGTGCCTCTTTAGGGGACAATTTAAGCCATTCACATTGATTGAAATTATTGATAAACCTGATAAAATTTTAGGTATCAAGGTGTTCAAAAGTCCATTGGACTTTTTTAATCCTTTTGCCACTGTAGAAGTTGGAGTTTGATCAATAGTTTCTGAGTTAGTTTACTTTTGTGGTGGAGGATTGCACTGGTCATTATGGAGAATAGGTCTGAGAATATCCTGGAGAGCTAGTTTAGATATGGCAAATTTCTTCAATGCATGGATGTCATTAAAGTATTTAATTTCTCCATCATAAATGAAACTCAGTTTAGCTGGATACAGGATCCTGGGTTGAAAGTTATTTTGTTTTAAGAGATTAAATGTCGATGACCACCCTCTTCTTGCCTGAAAGGTTTTGGCAGAGAGATCTGCAGTTATTCTAACATTCTTCCCCTTGTAGGTTATGGTTTCCTTATGTCTCGCTGCTTTCAAGATTTTCTCTTTCATATTAACTTTAGTGAGTTGATTATGATTTGTTTGGGGGCTGTCTTATTCGGGTTGAGCCGTGCTGGGGTTCTGAAGCTGCCTGCAATCTGGATTTCAGGATCTCTTGACGTATCTGGAAAGTCCTCTTTCATAATTTCATAAAGAAGAGCCTCTGTGTTTTGTGAAGCAACTTCATCGCCATCAAGGATTCCTATAAGGTGAATATTAGTTTTCTTTAAATTATTCCAGAGCTTTCTGAGAGAATGATCTGTTTTTGCTTTCCATTTCTGATTCTTTGGACATCTGGACATATTCAGAAACTTTGTCTTCTACGTCTGAGATCCTTTCTTCTGCCTCCTGCACTCTGTTACCAAGAGATTCTACTATATTTTTCAGATCTTTGAGGGCTGCAATCTCTTGCCTTAATGTTTCAAAATCTTTGGTGGTTTTGTCTTTGAATTCGTTGAATTCTTGAGTGAATTTTTGGAATACTCCTTGAATTTCTAATTCTATCTTTGCCTCTATTCTATTAATCTTGTTTGCAATCCAAATTCTGAATTCAATTTCTGACATCTAAGCCTTCTGTTTATATAGGGGATCTTCAGTTTCATCTGCCACATCCTTTCTTGGGGGTGTTGACCTACTCTGGTTATTCATATTACCAGCCACATCCTTTCTTGGGGGGGGGGTTGATCTACTCTGGTTATTCATATTATCAGAGCTTTTCCGCTAATTCTGCCCCATGATTATTTTACCCCATTTGGCTTTTCCTCTTTAGGTTTGTCAAGGACCCTTACAATGTTATGCCTGAGAGACTGGGGACCTGTTTGGTGTGGTGGGGCTAAGTGGCTCTGTCTTATTTTCAGCTGATCTCTGTCCTACCCTAGTGATTCAGTTACTCTTGGTTGAAGTCTCTACTGTGGAGAAATACCAGCAATTAAGTTGCCCCGCCCCCCAGAAACAACAACTGGGCAAGGAAAATCAAATCTTCCCTCAATCGTACACCCAGGGTGCCCCTTTGAATAGTACCTGGGTTGTCTGCCCAGTTTAAGGGGTCCAAATCAGTTGTCCCAGTCAGCACCAGTTTCAGGTGGAAGAGTTCAAATGTCTCCGGCAGCTAGATAAGAGAGGTCTGCTCGCAGCTCAGATATAACTTGCTCCAGTGCTCCCTGAGGGCAAAGGGACCCACCCAGCAGATGGGTTAGTCTGGGAAGATTAATACCTCCTTCCCCACCTTGTACCCAGTCACTCATAATCCCCCAGGTCTGTGACCCAATTCACTCCAGTAGGCAACTGCTCCTGGGGTTTATGACTGCCAAAATCACCTGGAAATCTGAGTCCAGCAGGGACTGGTGTCAAGGAATGTCATTTGTCAACACATCCTAAGTGATTCTGATGCACATTTAAGTTTGAGAAGCATTCAAGTTCCTCATCTGTAAAACAGCTTGTTTTCTGAAATTTGTCAAGATGTCTTATATAGGAGAATGATAAGTGATAAATGATGGAAATAATAAGTTTCAATTATATCATAATTTATGCTCAACCAAAACTTATGAGACTCATACTTTTATCCTTAACCAAGAAATCAGCTTATTTATTTATTATTTTAAATTTCTATAGATTTAGGGGGTACAAGTAGTTTTATGTTGCATAGATGAACTGTATAGTGGTGAAGTCAGGGCTTCTAGTGCCCTGTCACCTGAACAGAATACACTGTAACTGACAGATAATTTTTGATCCCTGCCCATCTCACTTCCTCTCCTTCTCATCTCTGAGTCTCCAAAGTCCATTATACCTCTCTGTGTGACCATGTATATCCATAGGCTTATTTATTTTTTATTTTAAGATTAAAGGCATAGGTACCTGGTGGAGGGTCATCAATGAATGTAAATAACATTTATTTTCTTTCATGATTTCCTGCTCTTTAGAAATGAAAATATTCACTATCTTACTCTGGCCAAAATCTTTGCCTGCTGATGAATTAATTTGAAATGCAAAGCACAAGATGTAACTAACAGAAGTGGCAAATGTGCGGAAAACGTTGTCTCATTGTTAGGTCTGCTGGGAAGAAACCTTAGACAACCATGGAACAGCAAAGTGTGCCGGGGACAGAAAGGGGCACGTAGGTAGCCACAGATGCCAATCAGGGGCTGTACTGGGGCAGTTAAAGGAAATTGGATCCCAGTAAATACCCTGCATGGAACCGTTCTCTTCTCATTACTATCACCAGATGACAGTTAGGTCTTCCTTGGCACCTGATGCCGAGCTTGACCCTGCACTCACTTAACAATCAACTTCCCTGAAGCAAATTCCTGTGCTGCCAGTGAGCGAGTGACAGATTCCAGGTGACTGCTGCTTCCTCCTCTACAAAGCCCAGCTCTTCTCGTATGATGACCATACGTCCTGAATTTCCTAGCCTAGACCCAATTTTGTGTAATTTTATTCTTTTGAATGGAATGAATAAATCTCTAACAAAATCTGACAAAATTAATCCTCACTTGTAAGACTATAAATTTGATACAAATTTTTCATAGGGCAGAGAGAAAACTCTGCTTTGTCAGGTCAGACTTTCCAAATTTGGGTTCAGAAATCATGGTCGTCTAACAAGTCAGAACTATTCATTGGTGCTAAGAGCAGAAGGTACAGCATAGGCTGGTCCTGACGGCTAAAGACAGCGCCAAGTACGGGTAAGAATGCCTGCTCTCAAGCAATGCTCTTCTGAAAGTGGTTTTGTTAGGAGAGTGCGTTTTGTAAAGCTGGGAAGCCTCTCACAGTTACGGCGATGTTGGCAGATGTAGTTAAGAGAAACAGCAAGACGTGCCCTGTACCCACCGGCGTTCTTTGCACAGCATCCCTTTCCATCCCCTTTAGCACTCTCTCCTTTAGTGTTGATTTTCGTGGGCAATACTGGACCAGCCCTTGGCAGTCTGAGCTCCGCTCATGTTTTTGTGTCCTGGACAGACCCCAGGTACCTTTTTTTGAAAATTAAATCATAGCTGTGCACATCAATGCAATCATGGAGTACAATGTGCTGGTTTTACATATAATTTGAAATGCTTTCATCAAACTGGTTATCATAGCCTTCACGGCATTTTCTTAGTTATTGTGTTAAGACATTTATATTCTACACCTAGTGAATTTCACATGTACCCTTGTAAGATGCACCATAGGTGTGGTCCCACCAACCAGGTACTTCTTGTTTCTTCTTCTTTAGCTCTGCACTGAGCAGTTGATAGAGGTTCAGATCCCTGGTCCTAGCTCGAATTCAATTTTAGTTCCTGTCCTTCTTGGTGCTCTTAGAACCATTAAATATTTTTCTCTTTTGCTGTATGTGTTAGATGACCATGATGTCTGAAACAAAAATCTGGATGTCTGATCTGACAATGGATGTATTTTTAGGATTTGTGCATTTATTTATTTGAAATACCTCATAAATAAGGACAAGTTATGTCAGATAGTTGTCAATTTAATGAAACGCTTTTTTTTGGCCCATGTATTAAGCAACCCATGTGGTCCTCAGTTTTTTGACTCTCTGTTAAGGTAACCCTGGGCTGTGCACGTGGCCCCCGTGGGCCCTGCAGTGCTGTGCACTGATGCCACACCACACTTCAGACACAGGATATCTGTGAGGCTGTCCATGGCCCTTCTGCTGCAGTTCTTCCCTTTCTGGCATCTGAACACCACCCCTGAGCCCCCAGAGGTTCTACTAGAAGTCAGAAATCAGTCCCTGACCGTTTCCTTCCAGCCCAAGGCTGAAAGAATCCTCACAACTAATGAACACAGAGAGAAATCTCACTCCAATTTTTTGCTCAACACATTGTATCTATACTCCTAATTTTCTCCCCACTTGGAAATACAGAATCTATTTCTGTTTTCTGCCCTGCCAAAGCTTCTTTTGAGATCGCCAACTGGCTGGGTACTGGGAAAACAACGAGCATAATGTATCTTAGTTGCTCAGAAGCACTTCGTTACCTTGCTGCTGAAGTGAGCTATCTCTTAATATCTTAAAATTTCCCCTAGTGTAATTTTTTCCAAATGTCTTTCTTCCCTCTTGATATATACTCTGGAAACTAACAACAAATCTACAGTCCTTGCAAATAGAGCCTATTCACTGCTGTCACTGATATAAACGCTTCCAGGCACCATTTTCTTGCTTTTGGTCCCTTTTATAGAGCTCCAACTTCAGAGAGAAAGTTTAAAAGCAAGATTGTAAAATGTCAACTCCCACCCCCCATTTTTGTTGAAGTTCTAACTCCCAGTACCTCAGAATGTGACCTTATTTGGAAAGACAGTTATTGCAGATGGAATTCGATGAGGTCATGTGGGAATAGGGTGGGCTGCTAACCCAGTGTCCTTTATGAGGATACAGCCATGTGAAGATGGATGTTTAGAGCGGTGTGTCCATGAGCCAGGAATGCCAAAGACTGCTGGCAAACCACCCAAGGGTAGGAAGAGGCCAGAAAGGATTCTCCTGCAGGCTTTAGAGGGAGTCTGCCCTGCTGACAGCTTGATTTTGGACTTCTAGCCTCCAGACAAATTTCTGTTGTTGTACGCCACCCAATTAATTATGGCAGCCCTAGGAAACTAGTACATAAACCACTTATACCTCAGACTATTTTGGTTTTTGGCTGGTGCAGTGTCTCGCAACCAGTAATTCCAGCATTTTAGGAGTTCAAGGTGGGAGGATCATTTAAGCCCATTAGTTCCAGACCAGCCTGGGCAATATAGCAAGACCCTTCTCTACAAAAAAGAAAAAGAAACAAATCTGGCAGGATGTGGTGATGCATACCTGCAGTCTAGGCTGCCCAGGTGGCTGAGGCTGGAGGGTCACTTGAACCCAGGAGTTCAAGGTTCCAGTGAGCTGTGATTGTGCCACTGTACTCTAGCGTGGGTGACAGAGCAAGACCCTATCTCTAAAAAAATAAAAATAAAAAATTGAGATATAACAATACTAAAGTATATAAAGTGAAAATGAGCATGTTTCAAATGTATCATTCAATTTTGTATATGTATACTTCAATAGTTTTTACATATACTAATGTAACTGTCATCCAGATCCATAGATAAAATATCTCCAGGACCCCAAGACACTCCCTTGGGCTGCTTCCCAGTCAATATCATCTTTCCTGACCCCAAGAGGTAAACACTGTTTTCACTCCTATCTCTCTCTATGAGTTCTTCTCATTCTTGAGCTTTACATAAATGGGATCATGAATATGTACCCATTGCTGTCTGGCAGCTTCTGCTCTGCATAATGCCTGAGGAATGCATCTACGTTGTGTGTGTAGTGTAGTTCGTTGGCTTGAGATTTAAGAATGATATAGTTCTCTATATTGGTTTGAACAGAAATTAGCTTCCTTTTGGGTCTGCTGTGTAAACAGCTTCCATGAATTGATTTGATTTTGTGACAGAGTATTTATGAAATGACAATGACTGAGGCTGTAAGCATAAGAGAATCGCAGTGACTTTTTCTTTTTTTATTGTTTGGGACTCACTGAGAGTACAAAGAATTAGGTCACACTGATTGCCTTTGTTAGATGAAGTCCCTGTTATAATTGAGTGACTCTGATTTTTAAAAAATAGTTACATATACCTGTGCTTGATACCTATTACACGGTAAAATGAAATTAGGGGCTGTAAACTGGAGAAGACAGTCAAATAAATTAGATACATCAGTGAAAAAACTGCACGGAACTTTTACTTAATTCTACAAAATCTCAGGAGAAAAACAAGAAACAGTTGGTTGAAAAGCCTAGTAAATTCTCTTTGATCCAACAATTACTCTTCTAGAAATTTATCTCAAGGAAGTAACTAGATGAGTAACGAGATTTATTTACCAAGATGTTACATTTAGCATAGCTTGTGGCCTGATGGGAAGGGGGAGTGAGAGAGAAAAGAAGTAGCTGTAGAAGGATCATTTGAATAATTTAAGGCCTGTGAGTAAGAGAAGGCACCTCAGTGTCTTCTGTCCTCAGATTTAGTGCATTTCCACTCACAGTCAACAATGACATATTTTACAGTGTTTAAAAATTATATGTTTTAAAAGAATATTTAATCATATGAAAATATTGTCTGTATGTTGTTTATTGGTAGACTTGTCACTAAACAATAACACAGGATGATCTCATTTTTATCATAATGTTATGTACTACAGGACAAAGACCAGGAAGCTAAATATCAGCATGGTCACTAGTGGTTGCTTGTAAGTGGTAGAATTATGGGGGAGGTGAATTTTCTTCTTTGAGCTTTTTGCTTCTTAAATTTCTGATATTGCTTTAAAAAAGGAAAATTACAGAGAGTGCCAAAAATACATACACATTTTAAGAAAGGAAAAAACTGTATTGAAATTTTAATACTCAATATATACATAATTAAAGGTGATACAAGTCATGTTGAACACTCTCCTAATTGCAAAAGTTAAATGTGACTTGAGTATTACAAATTGAATATAGTCTTTTCCTTTCTTAAAATGTGTATACATTTTGTGGCACCCTCTGTGTTTCTTTAAAAAAATGTATAGGCAGTAACTACCTGTTTCAAAGGACATGTTCATGTTTTAACAGATAATTTGATCTGAAAGCAAAGCAGCTTTGGGACATTCATTGCACTGTAGCATCCATCTGAGATAACATTTAACATAGCTCACCTCTAATGTACAATATGAACACAGCTTTCCTTTCCTTTTTTCTTGAGTACATTTTTTAATGTCTCTGGAAAAATCCAACTTCTTAATTGTAAAAATATATAATTTATGTTCAAGTCTATAAAAATATGCACATTCTAGTGCCACATAAGCCTTATGAGGAAAACCTATTTTCTGTTTTAGTGCAGTGTAAAGAACTGTCTCTACTGCCCTCCCCGCCATGCACCATCACCACCACTGGCTCTGCTTGCTTTTGGAAAGAAGGGTCCGTCTCTATCTTGGAACCAGCAATGAATAAATATGGGTTTATTGGGGTAAATGGTGGATTGAAGGAGGCAAGGGATCAGAAGGGAGGTGCTATAGCTTGAATGTATCTCCTCTCTCAAGTCACATGCTGGTGCCTAATCCCACTGCAATAGTATTGAGAGGTGGGGCCTATGGAAGGTGATTAGGTCATGAGGCTGGAGCCCTCAGGAACGGATTTGTGTCCTTAGAGAAGAGGCTGAGGGAGTGTGTTTTCCCCTTCAGTCACTTGAGGACATAGAGAAGTGCCCTCAATGAGAAATGAGTCTTCACTAAACATTGAATTTGCTGACATCTTGATCTTGGACTTCTCAGCCTCGAGATCTATGAGCAACCCATCTATGTTGTTTATAAATTATCCAGTGTAAGGTATTTTGTAATTGAAGTCACAGAGGACTGAGGCTGTGGAGTTGCTAGGCATTTTAGTTTTGAATGGTTTAAAGATGACTCCCAAACCATAATTTCAGATAGAATTGAACATGAGGAACTGAGATTAGCGGATCCTTGCGGAAGCCCAGGAATCCGGGGCAGAAGATTTGGGTGTGAGGAGTAAAGAACAATGGCCGCTGAGGGACCTGCCGACTGGAAATCTGGAGCTGTGACTTTTCACTCTGTCATCTCTGATGCTTCTCATTTTTTTGCCTTTGGGGTCTATTTTACATCTGTCTTGTCTAGATGAAAGCATTTGTCTGGTTTAGTAAGACTTTCAACATCTGGTGTTCACTAGGGTTCTGTGAAAGGTTTTAGTTTTGGTCTCCTCTGTCCTCAAATTTGGTTCATTTCTACTTAAAGCTCAACAATTTTACGCAAGTTTCAGCAGAATAAAATGTTTTTCCTCAGTCTTTCTCTTGTATCCATCATATTTTCTGTGATGTTTTCCCTCCCTCTTCCCCTTTCACTCCTTCTCTTTTATACATGTGCACAGACACGCGCACACACACGTGCACATGCACACACACACGCACACGCACGCACACACAC
>NW_003852615.1:1739830-1747112 GCF_000181295.1 Otolemur garnettii
CCTCTAATTTCTTCATTAACACAGATGTTCTCAGATCAAGACTAGGAAAGCAGCAGGCCCCTCCCCTCCCCACTTTGGGTCTGTTTTGTTTGTTTCCTGCTGCTGTGAACTTTTCTCCTCCTGGTTGATGTGCTGAGGTAGGGTCCACATATCAAGACTGGCCTGTAAAACATGGGCACAGGGCTGTGTAACTAACAATGACACGCCAGAAGACAAACGTGCATGTATTTAGACAGGCTTCCACCCTGCACAGTTCTTTAAGGACCTGATGCAGTCACCACCTTGGCTGTGTGTGACCCCAAGTTCAGGAATGGCCGGCCCTGTTGTTCTATCACTGCCGGGCTTTATTTCCGATCAGTATCAGGTTTATTGTCCAGGCAGATGGTTACTAGTGACTTGGGGACTCAGTCTTGTGGGTCCTTCTTCTGTAATCCTGCTCTTATGACGTGCTTCTGGCAACAAACCCTCCATTTGCTATTGTAGAGCAATCTCCATGGGTTTTATTTATTTAGAATTCAGACAAGGAACTTGGCTTGGCCTGTTGTTGTCTTTTTTTTTTTTTTTTTTTTTTTTGCGAGTTGCATTTTTATGTTTTTACCATTAATGTCTGGTCTTGTAATCTTATCTCTTCTTTTTCCAATTGATTTTCCAGTGAGAATGACAAAGTTTGTGGTCATATTCATGATTTAGGGTTGCCAGATTTAACAAATAACAATACACTATACCCAGTTAAATTAGAATTCCAGACCAAGAGCAAGAAATTTGTAGTATAATAGTAGTGTATGCCATGCAATATTTGAGACATACTTAGACTGTAGAATTATCAAAAGTTCAACTAAAATTCAATAATTGGGCGTTGTGTATTTTATCTGGCAAGCCTTTCATCTGACTTTTGCCTTCAGGATCTACCCCTATTGAATTAACATCTTCTCAAAGAAAAACTCAGGAGTTCAAGCTCAATTAGTCATATTGCCCCCTTTGCAGTTACTAGTTGTTGATGTGGAAAGTTAACTTGTGATGAAAATGAGTCTTCTGGGGTTATCTGTGGAATTCAATGTGCTCCATCTACGTGGGGCTTTGTGCCTCATGTTCTTTCTGTCTAGAATTGTCTCTCTGCCCTCCTCCCACCCCCCTCTGCCTGCTTAGCCTTTGATCGTTCCTGGAGCTTCAGTTTCAAGGCCATTTCTTTCCTTTGAGAACATTTCCTCAACTACACAAGTTTGGAGAGAGAGAGTTCATCCTCTGCATGCTCACACAGTCCCACACGCCCCACTCAGGGACTTGCTCATTGTACCTGACAGTGAGGAGAAGATGTATCTTCTGGGTCATCGTGGTGTCTTAGTGTCTAGCACAGTCCCTGAAGGAATGAATGCATCCTGAGGACTGGGGGACTTGAGTCTCGAATAAAAATTTCCTAAGAGAAAATGAAGACAAACGTGCTTGGTTCTAGGAGAAGAAACCCAAACCAGAGGAGAACAGTGATTTTAAATAGAGAAAATGCCTTTCACATATTATTCCCTGGCCATGGGTTGCTTAAGTCTCAGGGTAAGGGGGATCCAAGAAATAGTCAGCCTAGGGACAGCCATTCTGTGCAATCTCCCTGCATGTTGACCTCACAAGTCATCTTCAGCTCTGTAGTAGCAGCTGACCTAGCGGTGAAGACTGTGCCTTTGGATTGTGGTGGTGGCACTCCTAGAGGGGCAGCTGTGCCATCATCTTTAGTGGGGGGGGGGTGACAGTGTAGCTCTTAACTCTGCATTCTGCTGAGACAGGAACTGTCACCTCCAGGAGCTTGAGCAGAAGAAATGGAAAGGACAGACATCCATGAAAAAATGTTCGCATTAGTTCCTGTACCCCCAGAAGGCTCCCAGGATTCTTTGAGCGTTGTCTAAGAGGGGACTGGAGTTTTGGCAGAGCAGCTGGAGAGCAGAGCCAGCAACTCCTGATTATAACATATGGTGACCCTGCTTTTACCCCCTGGTTGGTGTGGACTGGGAGACATCGACTGTATTCACATTTGCCAGCTACTTTGTTTAGAACACTCATAAATAAAGATGCTGGCTCATTCTTCCTCCAGCACTCTACAGGGTAGGGTAGTTTATAGTTTCTCTCTGTAATTAAATTGCAGGCCTTGAAGGAGTGGAGAATTTTATGGGACAGAGGAAAATCTGATAAACTGCTCTTGTCCTCATTTGGAGCAGGGTCATAACAATATGGCATGGAAGGGTGTTATTTACTAGTATTTTCTTAAAAAATGATTTACTCTTTTTTTTGTAACAGAATAAGATTTTTTTCCAGATAATTATCTACACCTTTTAATTAAAATAGCCTATGGTTGGACAAAATAGGAAAGGGACCCTTCTTTCTGCTCTGGATTTGGAGGAAAATGAGTGAATGAAATAAGAGTATACGACAGACACATTCCAATGTCCCTTACGGTGCTATATTTCTTTCTCTCTCTCTTTTTCTGTTTGTTTTTTGTAATGACAGAGTCTCACTCTATCACCCTCAGTAGAGTGCTGTGGGGTCACTGCTCACAGCAACCTCAAACTCTTGGGCTTAAGCAATTCTTTTGCCTCAGCCTCCCAAGTAGCTGGGACTATAGGCGCCTGCCACAACGCCCGGCTATTGTTTTTGTTGCAGTTTGGCCGGGGCCGCGTTTGAACCCGCCACCCTCAGTATATGGGGCTGTGCCCTACCCACTGAGCGACAGGTGCCTCCTATATTTTTTTGTCTTTACTATCTAATACAATGGCAACATTTACATCTTCCTGCTGAGCAGGTAAATGGAAAGAGAACAATGTTGTTTATCACACATTTTTTTATATTTGTTTCGGGCTGTAATTAGAAAGGAAATAGTTGTAATGGGGAACAGAAGCAGGGGTAAGATACTTATCATGGGAAGCATTAGTCAACATTTCACTTTTCTCCCAAATCTATTTCTAAATACGATTTTACACAAAAGCCATTTAGAAAGGCGGCTGGAACTCTGACCCACTCCCTATCACCCCCACCTCCCACCCCAGGTTCACTTAACCTCATGTTATATATGAGAGCCACCTGAGAAACTTCTAATCCCCTGATCTCAGAGGACCACGCCTGGCTAATTAAATCAGAATCTTTAGGTTGAGGCCCAGGCCACAGCTTTTCATAAATTTCCCAGGTGATTTTAATGTCTCACTGAGGCTGAGAACTATTATTCTGGAATGTACAAAAGTATTTGCAGATTTAAGGTATTGACAATAGAGACCAGGTTTCAGAAAAAGACTGCCGGTCTCTGCAAGACAGCTCTCGACAAAGCCTGAGAAGCCACAGCGAGGTGGTGGTGGCCCCACTTGTGCCAGAAGGTGTCCCACCAGCTCTGTGCACGAGAGCACGGTGTGACCTACAGACCCAGCAACAGCGTCGTGCCTGCCACAATCATCCACACACACAGAGACCAACACTTGGGTTATTTTTCCCCTTCCAGTATATTAGGCAAGGTTTTTGATGCTTAGTAATCTACTGAATAAATGTGAATTATGGAAAAAGAAATAATGAGCCAAATCTGGTTTCCCAAATGCATGCACATTGTGTGTGAGTGAGAGAGAGAGACAGAGAAAGAGAAGGAGAGAAAGGAAGGGAAGAAGAGGAGAAAGGGAGAGAATACAAGGATTGCTCAAGACACCATTTCTGACCTAGTGTAAAACAGAGAGGGGAAGTTTGCACTGTGCAGAAGCACTGCCACCAGGAGAATCCGGTGAGGTTACAGTGGCAGTCCTCTAGTGCCAGTGGTGGTGGCCTGGTGTGGCGGCAGCAGGAGTGGGCTAGTGGGCTGCAGAGTCCTTTCTGTGGGACATGTGAAGCCTGGGTGTGGAGTCTCTTGGTGGTAAATGAAAGTGTATCCTTAGTTACCCCAACCAGGACAGAACCTAGTCCTGCTGTCTATTCTCCTTGGGATCCTGGCATAATTTAGGGAAGGCAGCGACTTATTGGCTGTGAGAATCTTAGGAGATTTTATTGACTACATTCCATTCCACCATGGGAGGCGGGCAGTGTCCTGGCCTGAGACTGACTTGGAGAAAGAAATTCCTTTTTGATTGGGGTTTTCTACAGTGTCCTCCCATTCCCACCCACTCAGCCACTGCACAACTCACTTCTATTAGCAAGGGAGGCCAGAGGGAGAAGCGTCTGCTGTGTGTTGGGTCTGTCTCTGACAGTTCTTCCATGACTGCCTTCTGGGTCAGCTCTGCCCTTGAAGGTCTCAGGTCACCTGCCTCTTACTAAGAGCTGGGTCATGGGCAAATACCCAAGAGTCCTGAAAATATGTAGGCAAGAAAGTGGAAGTCACAGGGTTTTTCTAAAACTATTGGTTGGAAAGAAAGAAGAAAAGGAAAGAAAGGTAATTGACAAGTATCTTTTTGAGGCCATTCCACACCAAGAAAGTGTTTTGTTCATGCTTGGATCACAAAGGAAGAGTTGAACATTTCTCTTGAGGTCATTTTCATTCATTTTGTTTTACTACTAGTTGTCCATTTAATTCACAGCCCAGCCTCAGACCTCTGTGACTGAAATGTATCAATGGCCTTACATATTACTAATCACTGTAACAGTGTTTGTGGAGTCTTGCTGTGAGAACCTCCCCTATGTCCCTTTTCATCTTACAAAAACAGTAACAGGGTAACTGGGTGGTAATCTCAGCCTTTGGGGTGCAGTTTCAGTGATGAGCAGCCCTTCGTGGGAGTGACATGGGTCTTGCTCATTCCATTCTAATCAAGCTGTAGTAGGTTTGGTCAGATGATCTTTAGGGAGTGAGTCTGCAGTCAGGTCACTGAGATTTGGTTACTAACCTCAGTGGTGCTGCAGCTGTTAATTCCCAGCCCCTTGGACTATCAGGGATGTGCAGTAATTCAAGTTCTTCATCAAGCATTTGCTAGTTTAGTAGACACAGAATAAGAATCTGTGCTCATGGAACTTTTGGTTTCTTTAAGGAAACATGAAAACTTAAGTAGCAAGGGTAGACAGTGTATGTCGGCTGACAATTAAGTTCTTGAAATCATCCTAGAAAAAGTGCTTTGAAGGGTGGACTAGGTGCTGGTGTTAATGTGTAGCTTCCCAAGGGGAGTACTTCAAAGGTGACTGTAGAGATATTTAGCAAGGAGGTATGTAGCACTTTCTCTAGGATGAGTTTGCAAACTTAATTGTCTGACCTCATAGACCTTATAAGTGGTTAGGGTCAGCTGGGGAAAACTGCTTGGAGTATGTAGGATTTGGAAGGATATTAAAGGTTGGGAGAAGAGGTGAAAGATACAGTGTTTTGGTTGGGAGAATAGTTAAGTAAAGGTATGGCGGTGGGAAAGAGGATGACATATTTTAGGGATAAAGATGAGATTATTAGCTAGTGTGTTTGTTTTCTAAAGCTGCCATAACAAATTACTATAAACTTGGCGGCTAAAACTAGAGAAATTTGTTCTCTCACAATTCTGTGGAGTAGGATACCCAGAATCAAGACGTTGGCAGGCAACAAACACATGAAAAAAATGTTCATTGTCTCTAATCATCAGAGAAATGCAACTCAAAACCATCCTGAGATATCACCTAACCCCAGTGGGAATGGCTCACATCACAAAGTTCCAAAGCTGCACATGCTGACATGGATGTGAAAAGAAGGGAAGACATATGCGCTGCCGGTTGGATTGCAAACTAATACAGCCTCTATGAAAAGAAGTATGGAGAATTCTCAAAGAACTAAAAGTAGACCTTCCGTTTGATCCCACAATCCCATCACTGGGTCTCTACCCAGCAGAAACAAAATCATTTTACCACAAGGACATTTGCATCAGAATGTTTTTTGCAGCTCAATTCCCAATTGCCAACACAGGGAATGAGCCCAAGTGCCCATCAACCTATGGATGGATTAATGAACTGTGGTATATGTGTACCAGGGAGTACTATTCAACCGTAAGAAAGGATGGAGACTTTACATCTTTTGTGTTTACCCGGATGGAGTTGAAGAACATTATCTTAGTACTACATCATAAGAATGGAAAAAAGTATCCAATGTACTTGATACAAATATGAAACCAATATATAAACAACTACAAGCGCACAGGAAAGAAAAACACAAGTGTAATCTAGCATTTGGCAGGATCTCATCTAATGTGCACAATGTGAGGGTGTTCAGCAAACCCCCAGGTGAGGGGCTCAACTACAACTTGAACTTTACCTTAGAAATGAAGACAATGTAACTTAAACATTTATACCCTCTTATCAATCTGAAACTGGGGAAAAAAGAAAGACCTGAGTTCTTCCCACTAAACTGAGCTACATACAGAAACAAAACAAAACAAACAAACAATGACAACACCAAACCATGTTGGCAGGGTTAGTTTTTCTCGGCAGCTCCGAGGGAGAAAGTGTTCTGTGTGTCCCTCCTGGCCTTGGGTGATTTTCTGCAATCCTCCGTGCCCCTGCCTTGTCCTGCATCTCTTTAATCTCTGCCTCTGTCTTCACATGGCCTTATCCTCTGTGTCCTTGCCTCCTTTAAACTGCCTTCCTTTCTCTTTTAGGGATACTGATCATTGGATTTATGGCTCACCCTAAATCTAGGATAACCACACCCAGAGATCCTTAATTATATCTGCATATACTCTATTTCCAAATAAGATCTCATTCACAGGGACCAAGGGTTAAGACTTGAACTCTTTGGGGGGACAGTGTCAACCCACAATACATAGTAAAAAGAGATGAGGTTGGATGAATGGAGTGGTCTGCCTGTGTCTGTGGAGATGGAGGATAAGAGGCTCAGATATCTGGAGCACCCAGTGGACAGCATGATGCTTCGAAAGCAACAGGGATAATTTCTGTTCAGTTAGCTGACATTTAGAATCAAAGAGGACCTGGAGTCAGTGAGGAGTGTTAGGAGCAAACAAGTTTGACTGACACGGAGACATGCAACGTGCTAAGCCGGGGACACCTCACCTTGTTTTTCCTGGTGCTTGCTTCTTACCGCCTAAACATTACCGTATGCATATCCTGCCTTTCCAACAGTGTGACAATCTTCTTGAGAATGGTGGCCACATTTTAGGATTAAATTCCTTCAGCACAATGCGGGGACATGGCACATCCTTAGTCAGTTCTTGCTTGCTTGCCTGATGGAAACAGACCACTGATTGGTCCTGCCCTCCACAGCCTCCTTATTCTTTTCAGTATGATAAACAAACAAATACACAGGGTCAATGACAGTGATGAAGGTTTTGCTCTCGTCTGTAGGTGTCTCTATTGTCTGTAAATTTCTGGGCGT
>NW_003852615.1:1747386-1767343 GCF_000181295.1 Otolemur garnettii
TGGGAACTAAAGTTTTCATGAAAGTCCCACCAAAGTCAGTAGGAAACTTTCTCAAAAAAGATAAATTACATACTACTGCAAGCATGGAATAATGCAAATTATACTTTCAGAATTATTATAAAAATATTTGCCCATAAATTGTGCCATCTTTGTGTCTTATATTACCATTGAAGAGCGGAGAGGCACAAGTCCATTAAAATCACCCCAAATCGGTTAATCAGCTAATGGAGAGTTGAGCAGGCCTCAGCCTGGCCAGTCATTTCTCCCATAGGAGAGAAAATCAGAGAGGCTAACACATTGTGTCCTCCCTTCATACACTGGATGTGATACCCGATGAAATGAGTGAACCCAGGGTGGTGCCTGTGGCTCAAAGGAATAGGGCGCTGGCCCCATGTGCTGGAGGTGGCAGGTTCAAACCCAGCCCTGGCCAAAAACTGCAAAAAAAAAAAAAAAAAAAAGAGTGAACCTGGAAGAAATCTCAGTAATCAGAGGCTGAATCCTGTGCGGTAACACTATAGTCTGTTAACATTGCCTTTGCTTTGTCTTTCCCCAACAAGGAAAAGAATATGAGTAGACTTCATCCGAGATACTAACTTCTTAGTTCTGAAAACATCTGCAACAAAACCTAAACGTTTTTTGTGGGGATGTTGATCGGAATTCATAATTACTAGACTCCCTTGTCCCATGAATGAGTAATGCTAAGTGTCATGAAGCTACTTAAAAAAAAATGCCATTTATTCATTTATTTTATTTATTTGCAGTTTTTGGCTGAGGCTGGGTCCTACTCCACAGGCACCACTGTATTCATTTATTGTTATCGTGGTGACAAATACATTGCATAAAGTTTTCCATTTTAACTAGTTTTAAAGTACAATTCAGTGGCATTAAATACATCCACATAGTTGTGTATGAGCTAACGTTAAAAACTTATCTTTTACTTGGTCACTTTTTTCCTACAGAATATAAAAATGACACTCGAATTCCCTATGTGTTCAAGTCAGTGAGGTCAATACTTTTGCAGAGAGAACTCAGATATCAATAAGGTAATTCTGAATTGCCTCACCTACTACTCCTTAGGTAGGTTGTGTGAAGTCAGAATTAGTAAATTCTGCATGAAAAAATATTTCAAGTCCCAAAGATCTCTCGTAACCAACGTCAATGGAAAATTCTTTCTTCGAGATTGCCTTGATTCCAGTATACTGTTTAATCCACTTGGCCCATCTGTGTCATGCTTGTTAAATTCCTTTACTAAATCTGGGCAGACGTAACTATAGTGCTCCTTTACTGCCATAGCAGATGCTCTAGAGGAATTGCTACTTCTCAGCCTCTGAGCAGTTGCAGAATCAAATATGTGATAGTTCGTCCTGTGACCGGAAAGCACTCACTGCATGTGCCGCAGGCCCAGGTGGGACAGAAGCGCCACCTTCTCTCCTATCTGTTCTCTTACCCATAGACACAGGTCTATTTTCCTGTGTGTTCTGATGCAGGAACAGCCTGCATGGCTCTATGTAAGCCTGGGTCATTAGTGAGGACTTCAACAACTTTCAGTATCGTGTTCTGTCTTCTGAAGCATTTATGGAGGTTCAGTCAAAAGAAAGTAATGACCTTCAGTTTCTAAGTATTTACAGATCACTTGCTCCACAAATTCTTCCCTCAACAGTCTTTAAACTGTGGTACTTCATGGTACATGTGGCTTTTTCTGTTACTTCATTCCTAGTAAGGAAGTCTATGATATGGGCACTGTTTGGCAACCCTCTTTTGAGCTGATTGCCTCCTGTTGCTCACTCTTTGACGGCAATACATAAAGGAATGATGAATGGTGGCTCTGTGTCTGTGGCAAGTTTGCTTTTGTATATCCAGGGCCACAACCCACTCTGTAAGCTGGTGGCTGTCCTGTCCTGCTCTACTATTCTTGCTGCTGTCACTGTCTGGTTTGTCCTGAGACTGATGGCGGGAGATGGGGACCTTCTAACCCTGCAGACTCTGTTGCCATCACCTATCACTTCTTCCTCTCACCTTGCCTTTCCTTTGGAAGCCAAGATGGCCCATTGGTGTCCAAGCCCCAGTAAGCCCAGGCCAGTAATTGTTTTGAATGGATGTTACGGGGCAGCAAAATGACACTTGAATTTCTAGGTTATTGTTTGCTTCAGAGCTTATCTTAAAAGACCTAAAAATCAACCCTAGTGTAGACCAAGGTATTATGCTTAATGTTGTTTAGACCGATTAGAAATAAAGTATGAAAAGAGCCAAATAGAAGCAGTGTCTAGGCTAAGATCACTTAAGATTGTAAAAGAGATGGCAAGGGAGGTTGGAATGATGGAACCAAGTATGGTCACAAATGTAAGTCTTTAGGTTGAAGATATGGGTAGGTGACTTATCTTGAGGAAAACTAGGGAAGTGAGCAGTGAGGCGCATGTGAGGGAAGGTCAAGTTGTGCCGAGGTTACTGAGTTAAGTGTAGTTTAACTGATTCACTCTCTGGGAAATGGTCTCAAATCTAGATGCACATCTGAATTACCATGTTGTTTAAACAGAAAAAAATAAGATACAGCTATCTGGATCCTGCTTGAGACTTATTGAATCAGAATCTCTGTTGGTAGCTTTTGTACTTTTACAAAGCTTTTGGGGAAGTGTGTTGAGAAAGGGATATTTGAGCCAGAGGAATCATTTTGCAATGGTCAAGAAACTACTTTCTGCCTCTGCATAACAGACAGGTGACCTCAAGACTTCATAGTACTATGCACAAAGAAGACTGGAATTGTTTTTCACTCATCCACGAAGACAGATTGTGAACTCAAGAAGGTAGTTCTGTGTTGCTAGGGATGTTCATGTTGTGGAAAGGGGGTGAGAGGGGAAGGCTTTGAAGACAGTGAGCAGGTCAGAAGGGGCTGGTGGGTCCCTACTGCTGGCCTATGTTGCAGGTGGCCCCTCTGTGGAGAAGGACAGCTCTCTGGAGCAGGGGAATGGAGACTGGCAGCCCAAATACAGACTAATGCCGAATAGCAGAGGCCAGAACAGGCACAGGAATTGGCTCAAATTTTTGATGTTGTCATCTTGGCTCAATCTCTAGGAAAGGAGAGTCAGTGATCAAAATGAGGACCACAGCTGTGTGCTGTTTGTATTGAGTTGTAGGTGCACGTAGGGTGACTGCTTTATAAATTTGAATATCAGTATATCTTTAGCATTTAATTTTAATACTATTAAAACTACAGTGCTGTGAAAGCATCTAATAAAGTCAGCAACTTGCCTATTCTGTTGCTGTATGCCCACATCTAGAACAGTGCCTAGAACATAATAGACATTTATAGATCCTCAATAAATGTTGAACAAGTGAATGAATACACTGTTTCAAAGATTAAGTTAAGAACACCAGAAACACCTGAGCCCAGGCGAACCCTCTGGCCAAGCAGGTTGGGACCACACCTCATTGTGTCTGCAGGGGCGCACATTAACTTCACGTTGAAGCTTGGTGTTAAGCTAGTCATCTTATTTATTCTCCTACTCTTTATCTTCTCTTCCTCTTCATAATTAAAATAAAGTTTCAGAACTTTCATTCATATCAAGTGCAAATAACATCAAATATTTTATGGTATTACTCTACCAAAGGCAATACATTTTTTAAATTGAAGAAATGATGTCTTAATATTGAATTTGAATCATCATTTTCATTAGGGAGAAAGATTTCTTTTCCAATGGTAGAATTATTTTTGCTTCGAAAATCATAGTGACATTTAAAATTTAAAGAAATATAGTGCAAAGGGATTTAATATATAGTAAACCCTGCATAGAGAATGACAGTCTCAGCAGTAAAGAGAAGGTATCTTTAGATTTACACCAGATAGAATCTATGTTTCTCCTTTCCTCTTGTTGTTTGAAGTGGCAAAGGATGATTCCTTTCTTGTCCTGGATATCCTTCTGATCTAGGCAATTCCTGGTGATTCCTTCCCTCTCTCATGAAGGAGTCGTGCTGACAGTAGCCAGGATGTCGTAGCATCCTTCATGTTTCATTTGATTTTGAAGCAATTAAATCAGGTAGCACTCCACATTCAAGCAATAGCATTTGGAGTGTTTGCCTGACTGTCTGTGGAAAAGGCCCAGCCATAAATTCCACGGACCACACAGAGAACTCTGATGGGGTCCACATACACAGGAAACCACCACTAAAAGAAACCACTCAAGATCAGGCCAGTGGTGGTCACCAGCTGCTGGAAAACATTGGCAAAAACATCAGTTACCATTTCCAACTTTGGGAGTTTGTCTTTCGTCCAGAGCCCACATCAAATACATTGTTGCAATTAAGTAGATTTAAGCCACAGCAAGTTTCATGGAAATGTTTTCTTGCACTTCTCTGATGCATATAAATGAAGTGGCAATCTTAGTTTGCTTTCTTCAGAGTCTAAAATATAAAAGTTATGAAGAACGGGTGTCATCATAACATAGCAGTTCTTGAAAGCAGTCTGTAATTTAAACCAAATCATTTGCTTCCTATGAATGAGTTATCTAGCATTCTAAATTTCTGCAAAGCCTGTGCAATCAGGCTTATGTCTTCTTATGTTGTTTTTAGATTGGAGATACTGTGACATTGGCTTCCTATTTTCCTTTCATGTGGGGATGTTGGTGAAAATTCTTTGTAAACTGAGAAATACCATTCATGTTTAAACTGCCGTGTTTTTGAAACTTTTAAAAATTTCATTTGGCAGTTTTTAAAAACAAGTACAACAAGGGTTTTTTTTTTGTTTATTTGTTTTTTTAGTTTTCATTTATTATGTTTCTGGTTGTATTTCACCCAGAATATGTCTCTTGTCCAGGTTACACAGGTATAAGAAACAAATTATTCCTTCTGCTTGCATTGCTACATGCTTTGGAGAAAGGGCTCTATAGCTACCAGCGGAAACCAGGGCTAATACTATGATTTGAATAGCGCCAAGACACCTCTGCTCAGATAATCATATGCAGCTAAATGGGATTAATTAGGGACGCCGTGTACTTAAGACTGAGGCACCAGCTTTGGTTCCATTCCTATGTCTCCCTGATGCCACTAATCTCCAAATTTTAGGCAGTGATGGTAGAGTCCAGAGTCACCACCACCACACCACCATGAAGGCGCTTTGGAGAGAGTTTGAGGACACTAGGGCCTGGGTGTCTTCCTGTCAATGCTCTTCTGCCCCTGTTAGCCAAGGAGTCACTTGGGTAGGAGGAACAGGGCTGGGAGCCCTATGCCTGCGGGAGTGATGTAGAAAGGGCCATCATCATCTGCATGGTGGTCAGATTGGTGGCTCCTACAGTTGCTACCAGCCCTGGGGTTTTGCAGTTCTTTTCTAGCTTTTCATCTTGGACCTGTAGAAGACATCTACAGACATCTGCTTTTAGTTCTTTGAGAAATATCCCTACTGATTTCCATAGAGTTTTTAATCTCTTTGATTTGGCCTCGGGACTCGAGAGCTGGGATATAATTAACTGAGGCCAAACCAAGGATTTGGGACAAAGAGAAATTTATGTTCCTGTTAAAGGCAAGATTGACCCAGGGTCCAGTGAATCCTCTGAATCCTGTAGTCCAAAAGAGGGACTAGAATACAAGGGCTCTGATATGAAAGATTGGCAACAGAGAATCTGAAGGATGAAATAAGCTGGGAAGATCCTGGGGAGCTTTTTGGAAGTGATGATGCACTGACCCCTTCAATATGACTGCTGCGAGAGCAACTTCCTTTTTGCTCTAGGTATTTATTGCTTACAGTTCCTTAAGTCTCAGTAATTAGATGTGAGACCTTGCTGAGCCATATGAGGACTTGGGGAGCTTTGCCATTTCATCCTTACCTTCGCCAGGTGATTTTGATGCACTTGGCGGAGGAGTGTTTGGAGTACAGAAGTCTAGACATTGAAATTCAGGAGTAGAAAGCTTCCTGGAAATATCCCAGGTTGTACATTGAATGATTATTTCTCTCTCTTTTTGTATATTAAAAAAATTTCTAAATACTAAGAGGGTACAAATATTTTTGCTTATATGAATCACTTTTGTAATGCTTGAGTCACAACTGTAAGTGTGCCCATCACCCAAATGGTTTCATGGTACCCATTAGGTAGGTTTTTACCTCTCTCCTCCTTCCCCCTCTCCCCTGCTTCATTTCAACTGAGTTTTACTTCCCTCTGTGATCACCGGTTAGTTCCAATTTGATAGTGAGTACACATGGTGTTTATTTTTGCATGCTTTAGATACTTCACTTAGGAGAATCATCTCTAGTTCCATAAAAATTGTTGCAAAAGGCATTAATTCATCTTTGTTTATGGCTGAGTAGTACTCCATGGTAAATACATACCACATTTTGTTAATCCACTCATGTACTGATGGGTACTTGAGTTGATTCCACATCTTTGCAATTGTGAATTATGCTGCAATAAACATTTGAGTGTAGGTCTTTTTGATAAACTGCTGTCTCTTCTTTTGGGTAAATTCCCAGTGGTGAGATTGCTGGATGAAATGGTAGGTTTACTTTCAGTTCTTTGAGAAATCTCCATACTGTTTTCCATGGAGTTTTTTACTAATTTTCAGTCCCACCCACTGTATAAGCATTCCTTTCTGCATCCATGACAACATCAGTTGTTTTGGGACTTTTTATGAAAGCCATTCTAACAAGGGTAAGGTGTTATCTTATTGTGGTTTTAATTTGTACTTCTCTAATGATTAGTGATATGAGTTTTAATTTGTGTTTATTGGCCGTTTGTCTATCTTTTATTGAAAAGCTTCTGTTCATGTCTTTTGCCCACTTGTTACTGGGGTTGTTCATTTTCTTCTTCCTGGATAAAATATTTAAATGTAAGGCATAAAACCATAAGAATTCCAGAAGTAAATCATTATTTCTAAAGATAAGCACCTATAGACTAGCTTACTTACATAATCAAAATAGTCATTGAAGAGTCAGCTTGAGCAACTATAATAAAAGGTCATAGACTGAGTGGCTTAAACAACAGACATTTACTTCTCATGGTTCTGGAGGCTGAGAAATCCATGATCAAGGTGTCAGTAGATGCAGTGTCCGGTGAGTATCTCCTCCGGGCTTGCAGATGGATGCCTTCCTGCTCTATCCTCACATCATAGAGAGATCACTGTGGTCTCCCTTCCTCTTCTTACAAAGGACAATAATCTTATTCTGGAGGCCCTAACCTCATGGCTTCATTTAAACCTAATTACTTCTCAAGGGCCCTACCTCAAAGTAGCATCATATTAGGTAGAGGGTAACTCAGTTTTCCCCAGCTGTCAAGGGTTGCTTCAAGTGGGGCGAGGAGAAGAAGGCAGGTGCCCTTATTTAATCCCCTAATTAGTACGATCCTGGACCTTGAGGTAAATACACTAATGATACACGCAGAAGGGTCTTTTCTGTGGAATGCTGCCAGCAGGATGTCCTTGGAAAATGACGTGAAAGTTGATGTATCACAGAGATGTTTCATAAATGAAATGTTCCCTTATTGTGAGATCACACCACAAAAACTCCATTGGAGACCTCATCTATCACTCTGGGCCAGACATTGTATGTTTGTTGTGAGCACGAGGGACCTGCGGAGCAGCCCTCACTGTCCCCCACTCCTCTCTGCTTTGTTGGAGCCTCAAAGTGACCTGAATGTTTCACATCTTATGAAAGATTGATACTTGATTGATACTTGACACTTGGTGTGGTCTTGATTTATGTATGGTTGATCTTTTGTATTTTTTCAGGCAATAATCAAATAGAGCAAAAAACAAACAAGATGAATAGAGAAAAAAAGGCAAAATGAATAGGATGAAGAAAACAAACAAACAAACAAACAAAATGGTCCCCAGTACCTGCACTGTTCAAGATCCACATTCAATTCTTAGCTTTTTTTTTTTCTTTTTACTATTGTCCACATTTAATTTATGGAGAAGAATATGTTTTTAATCAGATCCTTTAAGTATACAATGGATTAATTTTTTTATTTGTTAATGTGGTAAATATATATAACATAAAATTTACCATTTTAACTGTTTTTAAGTGCACGAGTCAGTGGCATTAAGTACATTCACATTCTTGTGCTATTACCACTGTCCCTCTAAAGCAGCAGTTCTCAACCTGTGGGTCGTGACAAGTTGCATTAAAGGGCCATGGCATTAGGAAGGTTGAGAACCACTGCTCTAAAGAATGTTTTCATCATCCCAGAAAGAAACGAGACTTTCATTAAATAATAACTCTTTATCTCTTTTCTCCCTAGCCACTGTAGCTGCCATTCTACTTTCTATCTTTATTAATTTGCCTATTCTAAGGTACCTCACATAAATGGAATCAGAATATTTGTCCTTTTGCATTTGGCTTATTTCACTTAGCATAATGTTTTCATGGTTCCATGTATCAGAATGTCATTTGTTTTAAGGGATCAGTAGTGCTCCGGTGTGTGTATATGTCACGTTTTGTTTATCCATGTTCTATTGATAGATATTTGGTTTGTTTCTGGGTATTGACTATTGTGATAATACTGTTGTACACTTTGTCAGTCTTTGCTTTCAGTGAGATGTGGAATTGTTGGATGATATGATAATTCTATGTTTGACCATTTGAGGATTTGTGATAATACTGTTGTACACTTTGTTAGTCTTTGCTTTCAGTGAGATGTGGAATTGTTGGATAATATGATAATTCTATGTCTGACCATCTGAAGATTTGTGATAATACTGTTGTACACTTTGTCAGTCTTTGCTTTCATTTAGATGTGGAATTGTTGGATAATATGATAATTCTATGTTTGACCATTTGAGGAACCATGGTTACATGGTTACCATAAAAATTCCACAAGAATTTTATACTTTTTATATTCTTACCATAAAAACTCCACATTCTTACTATAAAAACTCTACTATAAAAACTCCACAAGGGAGCAGCACCTGTGGCTCAAGGAGTAGGGTGCTGGCCCCATATACCAGGTGTGGTGGGTTCAAGCCTGGCCCCGGCCAAAAAAACTGCAGAACAAACAAACAAAAAACTCCACAAGGATTTCGATATCTCCACTTTCTTGTCAATACTTGTTATATTTCATTTTTTAAACATATAAAATTGTATCCCAATGGAGGTCTATTTTTTAGTCTCATTATTAAATAACAAAACGCTTAATACCATGTATTTTACTACATATTAGCTTTTCCCTCTGAGCAGCTAGTCTTATCTTTCTGGACCAGCCTTACGTCTGGAACAGTCCTGTCTGTGGGGTGAAACTGCTAGGACTGAGCTGCTGAGCTCTCTCTTTGGAGGCTTTGTTGGCACTTCCCTCGTGCCATTTCTAGCCCACCTTTTTGGATAACTGACAATGATTAATAGAGAGCTTGCTAGATAATTTGGAACCACTAGCATAACTTCATTCTACTAGAACAGTCGAGGAACAAAGGTAAGTTGGGATCAACTTCCTTTACAGGGCCTTTCTCTAGGGCTCCATCCTAATCAGCGTTGACTGTGCATGCAGGTAAAGAGGGCTATGCCATTGCTCAGTTAATCATTTTGTTCTTTTTGGTATGATTTGCCTTCTAGACCAATGGTTCCCAACTTTTTTGGCACTGGGGACCAGTTTCATGGAAGATGATTTTTCCATGGCTTGGAGGAGGTGGGGTAGTGGGATGGGGGTGGGGATCTGACAAGGGGCAGAGTTCAGGTGGTAAGCAAGGAATGGGGAGTGGGTGTAAGTACAGATCAAGCTTTGCCTGCTACTCTGTTGTCAGCCTGGTTCTTTATAGGCCACGGACTGACTGATACCCATCTGCTGTTCTAGACAGTTGAAAGGTATATAGATGTATATATAATTTTTTTTTGAGAGTGTGTCACTATGTCATCCTTGGCAGAGTGCTGTGGCATCACAGCTCACAGCAACCTGAAACTCTTGGGCATAAGCAATTCTCTCGCCTCAGCCTCCCAAGTAGCTGGGACTACAGGCGCCTGCTAAAACGCCTGGCTATTTTTTGTTGTTGTTGCAGTTGTCATTGTTGTCTAGCAGGCCCAGGGTGTCTTCGAACCCGCCAGCCCTGGGGTATGTGGCTGGTGCCATAACCACTGTGCTATAGGCACTGAGCCAAAAGATATATTTGTTTTATAAACACATTGTTTTTAATTTGCCAATGTGATTACTGGTATTTTGAGTAAAATACTCAGCAAATATCATTGACAAATTTAAATTACTGACTGTTGCCTTAAAAGTGCAAAAGCGTTCTGATTGTCAAAGCTTGTTTATTTATTTACTTATTATTTTTTCATTGTTAGTAACGGTAATATCTGCTCACTTTAGATCTTTAAGGCTGTCTGCTTCTGTTTACCAGTGAAGCTCAAATGGTCAGGCTGCAGTTGGCACTGCAAATATGGGAGGGCAGACTGGGGACTGTTCTCTCTCCCAGGTTGTTGTTGATAAAGCTGTCAGCCAGATTGTGGAGTAGGATTCTGGCAAGACTTGTGTTCAGAATTTTTGAAGCTTAGCCAGCTGGCAAGGGATACCATCAAAGAAGATGAATATGACACCCGAACTCCCTGCTGCACACACACACACACACACACACACACTCACATGCACTAACATTCATTTTGATTTTTCTGTAATATACTGTGAGCTGTGGAAATCTCTAAATATGTTCATTTAAGAGAAGATGAATACAGTATGTCCTTTGCTTAACTTACTTATTTTTTTATTATAGAAAACTTGGTAAAGGTCTTTCTGGCACTTTACATAAGTAGCCAGTTTTGTAAAAATAAATATCATGGTATTAGAAATTAAATTTTATGTTCCTAAATTATAATTGTTGTATCTTAGTTGAAGTAGTATTTCCAAGGGCCTTGTAAATTTAAATTCTTCATCATTTGCTTTATATTAGTTGTAACCTTAAAGTAAGTTTTCAGGGGTACAGATCATTTATGAATGTTGGGGCAGATTTCAAATCCGCATACCTTTCTGGATTGCAACTTTGCAAAACATATGAAAGGCGTTTAGAGGACAGTGCCTGTGGCTCAATGAGAGTGGTGGGTTCAAACCCAGTCCCAGCCAAACTGCAACAAAAAATAGCTGGGCGTTGTGGCAGGCACTTGTAGTCCCAGTTACTCGTGAGGCTGAGGCAAGAGAATTGCCTAAGTCCAGGAGTTGGAGGTTGCTGTGAGCTGTGTGACGCCATGGCACTCTAAGGAGGGCAATAAAGGGAGACTCTGTCTCTACAAAAAAAAAAAAGAAAGAAAGAAAGGCATTTAGAATTTGCATAACCATTGACCTGGCCAGTCTTTTACTTTATTGGTAAGGAAATAATATTCTCCTGTAGAGAAGAAATACTGAATAAATATGGTTTTCAAGTTTATATGTAACATTTATAAAAATTTACTGTGTTAGATCCTGAAGGAAATGCTAATATGTGGAAAGATACACTGACAAAGATATAAGGATGTTCACTGTAGTATTGTTTATAATATTAAAATATATTAGGCTGGTTAAATAAAGGTAATATTATCTATGTAAGGAGATATCATGCAAGTATTTAAAAAGACCATGGAAGAATATCTGACGGTTAATTTTAGCAGTCAACTTAACTAGATTAGTAAATACCTAGAGACCTGGTAAAGCATTACTTCTGGGTGTGTCTGTGAGAGTATTTCCAGAGGAGATTGGTGTGTAAATTGGTGGACTGAGGAAGATTTGCCCTCAGTGTGGACAGGCACCATCCAATTGGCTGGGGGCCCAGATAGAACAAAAGGCAGAGGAAAGGTGAATTCTTCCTCTCTTGGAGCTGAGACACTATTGTTCTGCTACCCTTAGACCTCCCAACTCTGAACCCGCTGGCCTCGGGACTCTAGGACTTATATCAGCTCACTGGGTTTCAGGCCTTTGGCTTCATGCTGGGAGTTACATCATCAGCTTCTGTGGTTCTAGGCTTTGGAACTTAGACTGAGCAACAGTACCATAATCCCAGGGTCTTCAGCTTGCAGATGGTACATAGTGGGACATCTCAGCTCCATAATGATGTTAGCCAGTTTCCTAACAGACCCTTCTCATATGGTCTCTCTACATTGGTATACATGCTATTGGATCTGTCATTCTGGAAAACCTAGACTAATATAAATATTTAATGACAGAAAAACAGGTATGTTCAAATTTTTAAAGTAGAGTTTTAAATAATAAGTATGATATCTATATAGAGAAGTATTGATATAGACTAAGTTGGGATTATGAATGATTTTTGTCTTATGTTTTTTAATTATTTGTTTTTTAAAAATTTATATAATCAATAAATTATTGTATTTAAGTAATACACAAAGTACTTATAAAAAATCGTTCAAACATGCTTAACATACACATAGTTCTTTGTAACCCAAGTTAGTTTGCTGTTAACCCAGCTGGAGCCATCTGTTCATGGATAAAGTTCTTCATAAAAAAGCTGCCTTTATTGGGCGTTTATAATCATGAAATACTTTTATAATTTTGAAATTATTAGGTCTGCAGAAGCAAGGAGAACAGACTCTTAGAAGGAGAGAGAGAGGAAGAGAGAAACACAAATACGAGGTGAAATTAAATATCTGTTTAAATTTCAAATGACCCACAATGAATTTATGAATAAAGTAATCTGGAAAAAGTTCTAAATATTATATTGAACTTGGCATTAGTGTCCTGAGGAGTGTGAAAAATTACCTAAAAAGAAGTTGGTTTTAAGATTTGTTCCCTTTAGGTGTGCATTTGCTGATATTGTGAAATAATTTTCAGGGCTGAGTCTGCTTTGGTGGTAAATTATATGAAGTGGTCAGACCACAAACCAACATTCATAAATTTTCAAAATTCTTACAGGTGCTTATTTATTTTTAAGGATAGCTTAGTTGTTTCTGCAATAGAACCATGACTGGGTGGGATGAGAAAACCACCATGGATGTGATCAGAAGCTGATGGAAAATTGCAAGTCCTGGAAGGGATAGCATGTGGGTAATCACCTAGCCGGTGCTTGGTGTGATAGTTACATTCCTCCAATTAGCTTCCACTGTGGAGCTTTTCTTTATGGGAAAAAGACAAGTAGGGGTGTCCAACCTTTTATTTTCCCTTCCACAGGTTGGAAAAAGAAGAGTTGTCTTGGGCCACACATTAAATACACAAATACTAACAAAAGCTGATGAGCAAAATAAAAGGTCCATGTATAATTTTCATGACATTCATCACCACAGAGAAGCAAAAAAGTTCTCATATAATCCACTTGTGGCCCATGGGATTGACGCCCCTGAAAGAAATGAGGATGATAATACCTTTTGTTATGTGGAAATATTGATTCTACAGAGTAAAGACTTAGAACCTTAGAGACCCTGAACATGTGGACAGACAAGGACAGTCATATGTGGTTAGACAATTAAGTTTGCAAACTCATTCTAGAAAAATTGCTACATGCCTCATTGGTGAATATCACTATGGTCACCTTCAAAGTGCTCCCATTAGGAAGCTATGCATTGATGCCACCATTTAGTCCACCCTTTAAAGCAATTTTGGAACTCTTTTTCTGGAATGGCCATCAGAGCTGTCATTACATGAGGTCTCACAATGAAGTTTGTGAACTCATTCTAGGAAAAGTGCTTTCTTCTGACCAACCTGAGTGTCAAGGAATTTATATGTTAACAGTTGAACTATGAGACTTCTAGAATGATGTGTTATTTTTCAATTATTGGAAGAAGGGATATATGGTTAGTTTTTCCAAAATTTTCTAAGTCATCATTTTCCCTTTAAGGGCAACCAAACTTCCTTTAAGTTTCCAACCGAAATCCTCCAGATACAATGACTCAAGACTGTTGATCACTGAAACCTCTAGCAATTCTAAAGTTATTCCAGATTCTAGACTCCAGAGTTATTCCAGATTATAATACAGTATGTGTTTCCTTGGTCCCTGGTTTTAGGAGCCTTCTCAGACTCCATACTCGAACTTTCTGGACTTGGTTCTTCTCTGCCTCCTGCCTCAGTATGTGTCTGTGGTCCTCTGATTGTAGCTCTTCCATTGCCTCTGGAGGGAGACTGAGGAAAGTTATGAGACATATTATTAGGTTTCTGTAACATATACTTTCTTAACTAGTCTCACAAATATAAGGATTCTGTTTAAGTTTCAAGGTTTTTTGTGGTTTTTTAAAATAGATTTTTGTGGTTTTTTAAAATAGATTTTATTCATTCATTTATTCACAAAATAATTATTACAAGCTGGAAGATATTTCCTCTGAAATTTTTCTTCCCCTACTGAAATATGGCACCAATTCTAGAAGTATTTGAGAATTCAATACAAATATAACTTGTAATACAAAAACACTTAGGAAATTCATTGAGGATAGTAAATACATATTTTATTTTTTATATAATCTGTTACTACTCAATACTGTGTTTTATAGAAAATTATTGTATATAATGATTATGCATTAAAGCACACATCAACAAATGTACCTGTTTTAAATTTTGGGTAGGAATTGGCAATTCATAATATTTAGAATTTTCACCATTAGATACAAGTACATGATTCATTGAATATCCAATATGAAATATGTTTCATTTTCATTCCACAGCTTCAATAAATAGTTCTGACATTAGAACAAAGGTTTAAGTCCATGTGTAAAGTCTGGCAATACAGGGGCTTAACTTTTCCAATTATTTTTCCTACCAGCAGTGTCTAAGGATGTTGAGTTATTGAAATATCTTTACTACTTTGCCTTGGAAAGTTTTAGAGTATGCTTTGTAGAGCAATTATTTATTAGCTCATGAGGGAACTTAAAGTTCTAATATAGAGTTGCTTTGCTGTTTAACAAGGTCAATGGTAAAGCTAAATATTATGTTCTCATCATTTTATTCTAAATGATTATCACATTTTAGCAAAATTAAAAAAAAATAAACTGTGTTGTGGACCCAAACACATCCTTACACATGTGTCCTGTTCCTAGAAATAGAGGAGAGGATATGAAGTCATTTGTGATGAACATTCTGATCCCAGATTGTTCTGAAGTGTTTGCTGACAAAATTCACAATAACAAGATCATTTGGCCACCATTACAGTTGTGGCTGAGCAGCCTGTCTTTAAGAAAAACATTTACATATATGAAATTGTTACTATTTTAAGATTTTTTCATTGTTTTATGTAACACAGCAAATAGAATCTTTTGTGATAAAATTTTTGTGTTTATAGAGGGATGGTTCAGAAACATTCCCAAGTAGAATATCATGCTTTTGTTAGCTCTCACAACCTTTCCTAGTATCTTCCTCCTGGAAAAAGTAAAGCACCCAGACAAGCCTAAATAAATTGCTCAGTTTCATACTGTTAGGCATTAGAAAGTTAGGGAACAAATTAATGAGCTTTTGGTTCTTGCTATTTCTAGTCTATGTATTGTTAACCATGTTCAAAGACGCTGTCATCCAGCTCCTTCTCACACAGTGGGGCCTGGTGTAGGCAGTATGAGGAAGTCCCAATGTGAGGATGCAAAGCAAGTGGCAGCTTTTGCCTGATTACACAAGTGTGAGTCCCACACTTCTGCCTGTTACACCTTAATATCTGAGTTGCCAAGGAAAGCACAAGGCAGTGCTTTTTGGACCAACATTTGACTCCTATAGAGAAGAGGCAGAGCAAGATCAGCATCAGGGGTGGGCATTGGTCCCCCATCACCAACAGATCTCCCTTCTGTAGCTGCCACAAGGCATAGTTCTGCACTCACCCCTCTTGTGCTGCAGAACAAAAGGCCTGTCTCCTCTTCCAGGGAACAGATATAGCAGTGGGGTTGGCCAGCTGCCATATGACACATGTGCTTGAGCAGAATGAAGGAGTGTACATTGAGTGTGGAAACAGGGAAAGATATCCACAGCAGGCAACGGGCCGGCACAAGCTGGGAGGACTCTTTATCTTTCGGTAAGGAGGTGTTTCAGGCCCAGGACCCATTTTTATTCAGCCAAGTTGGGAGCAAAATGTGCGTGCACAAGACTGCCCTTCCCCACAGAGGGGGCAAGGAGAAAATCTGCATCTAGAACACATCTCCATACCTCCAAGGATAAATCTCATTAAGACCCACTTGAGTAATAAGGAAATTATTGAACACGACTTCCTTGACTCTTCACATCCCTGTGGATTTTGGGGATGGAGGTTATAAAGGCCTGATAATGCATCAAAAATAAGGCTGTCAGGTTTTAAGTATTTTTTTCTGATAAATGTTCATTCTTCTGGCACATAGTTATTACTACCACACTGAATTATTGTATGGTCCCCCCCAAATTTATTAATCATGTCACTGCAAAGGCCACAACATATGTATAAAACACCTAAAGAATTAACAGGCATAAGGTGTGGAGGGAGGAGCAAGATGGCAGCCAAGTACAGCTTCCTTGCAACTGGCAAGGTGCAACTGGGGAGAGATGTCTCCAGGCATCAGCCTACAGGCAGGAACTGAGATGGCTTATAGCCTTGGCTCTCAGGGGCATAGTGTGAGACTGTTTTTGGCACACTGGGTAAGCGGGCATCCACTTCAGGAGTGATCCCAGTGACAAGTGCTTTCCTGGGAAAGCTTCTGTTTAGCCAAGGTTGACATTTTTAAGTGTCTTTTAAGCGGGCTGAGGAGAGATTTAGGCTCTTTACCCTGAAGGGTTTGAGAAATCAGCAGAGGCCTCCAGTCTCCATCTCATATAGCTGTATCAGCATTGTGAATAACATCTCATATCCCAGAAGATCACCTGTTGCCCAGACAATATTCAGCAAGATATATATACTGCTTTGTTTTTGATTTTAGTTTTCTTTTTTAATTTCAAAATTTTCGATCTAGATTTTTCTTTTCTTTCTTTATTTTTCTAGTTTAAATATAATTTTCCATTGTTGTGTTCTTTAACAATTAGAACTTCATTTTTGCTAGTATTTCTACCCCTATTATTTGGTTTCCCCCTCAATTTTATCCCATAAAGTTTTCTGTTTGCTTGTTTTAGTTTGATTTATAGCATTTTCATCTTTCCTCTCTACTTGGTGGAGGTAGGGTACTGTGTCTGAACAGGCTGGTAAAGAGCTGCTGACCTTAAGGGAACCACCCAACCCAGCAGCCCCAGAGGTTGGGGGTGTTTAAGGTTGGGACAAAGTACTCTGCCGTACACCTATATTGCTCCTGTCTCCCTCTTCCTGTGCCTCTCTTCTTTTTGTCAATATTTCCTTTTACTAACCCCCTCTCCTTTCTCTTTTATCTTTTCTTTCTTTCTTTTTTTTTTTAAATCTTTTTTCCCCTTCCTGCTCTTCAATCTTCTCATCATTCTGGTCCTGTACCTAAGACTCATCAAAACCCTAGGCCAGAGGCATGGTAACTTAAAGAACAAGAGGAAGTGAAAGGAAAATTAGGGCAAGGAAACAGATAAAAGAAAACACTCATGAGGAAGAATCAGCAGAAAAATCCTGGCAACATGAAAAACTAGTTCAGAGCAACCCCCCCCAAGGGACCATGAGGTGGCTACTGCAGAGGATTCTACCTATAAATAAATGTAGTATGGAAAGGGCTTGTGGCTCAAAGGAGTAGGGTGCTGGCCCCATATTCCACCCCCGGCCAAAAAGTGTAAAAAAAAGAAAAAAGAAAAGAAATGTTATACATGACAGAAAGAAAGGGAATTTAGAATACAGATGACAAAAACAATGAAGGAAATGATGGAAATGATGAAGGAAACTGCTGATAAAGTCGAAAATAACCAAAAGAAATTCCAAAAACAGAATCAAATAAGAGATGAACGATATGAAGAATATAGAAAGGATATAGCAGAGCTGAAGGAACTGAAGCAGTCAATTAAGCAACTTAAAGATGCAATAGAAAGTATCAACAACAGATTTGTCCATGCAGAATAAAGAATCTCAGAGGTAGAGGACAAAGCTCTTGAGATATCTCAGATAGTTAATGAGGCAGAAAAGAAGAGAGAGAAAGCAGAATATTCACTGACAGAATTATGGGACTTCATGAAGCATACAAACATACAAGTTACAGGTATCCCAGAAGGGGAAGAAGAATGCCCCAGGAGAATGGAAGTCATACTAGAGAATATTATAAATGAAAATTTCCCAAACATCACCAAAGATTCTGACACACTCCTTTCAGAAGGGTAACAAACCCCAGGTCACCTCAATTCTAATAGAGCTTCTACAAGACACATTGTGATGAACCTGTCCAAAGTCAAGACAAAAGAAAAAATTCTTCAGGCTGCCAGGAGTAAGCATCAGTTGACTTATAGGGGCAAATCCATCAGGGTGACTGCAGACTTCTCTAGTGAAACTTTTTAAGCAAGAAGACAATGGTAATCTACCTTTAATTTACTTAAATTGAACAATTTCCAGCCCAGAATTCTATATCCTGCTAGGCTAAGCTTTAAAATTGACAGAGAAATCAAATCATTTACTGATATACAAACATTGAGGCAATTTGCCACAACAAGACCAGCTCTACAGGAAATACTTCAACCTGTTCTACACACTGACCATCACAATGGATCAACAGTAAAGTAAGAACTCAGAAATTAAAGGACAGAATGTAACTTCCACAATGATGCAAAAGATAAAACTAAGCAATGCACTCTCACAAAATAAGATGAATAGAACACTATCACACTTATCATTTTTTTAAAAATGTTAATGGCTTGAATTTCCCACTGAAGAGGAATAGATTGGCTGATTGGATTAAAAAACACAAGCCATCCATTTGCTGTCTGTAAGAAACACACCTAGCTTCAAAAGATAAATTAAAACTCTGAGTTAAGGGTTGGAAGAAAAATTTTCAGGCAAATGGAATTCAGAAGAAAAGAGGAGTTGCAATCTTATTTTTAGATACGCATGGATTTAAAGGAACTAAAGTCAAAAAAGACAAAGATGGTCACTTTATACTGGTCAAGGGGAAAATACAACAAGAAGACATTTCAATTCTAAATATTTATGTACCCAGTTTAAATGTTCCTAGATTCTTTTTTTTGAGACAGAGCCTCAAGCTATTCCCCTGGGTAGAGTGCTGTGGCATCACAGCTCACAGCAACCTCCAACTCCTGGGCTCAAGTGAGTCTCCTCTCTCTGCCCCCAAAGTAGCTGGGAACATAGGCACCCACCACAACGCCTGGCTATTTTTTGGTTGCAGTCATCTTTGTTGTTTGGCGGACCTGGGCTGGATTCGAACCTGACACCTTAGGTGTATGTGATTGGCACCTTAACCACTTGAGCCACAGGCGCCAAGCCTGTTCCCAGATTCTTGAAACAGACATTACTGAGTCTGGGTAATATGATATCCTATAATACCATAATAAGAGGGAACTTTAATACTCCTCTTACAGAGCTGGACAGATCCTCTAAACAGAAATTAAACAAAGATATAAAGGATTTAAATGAGACCCTAGACCCCAACTGTGCGTGATAGACACATATAGAGCACTCCATCCCAAGGATTAAGAATATACATTCTTCTTATCACCCCGTGGAAAATTCTCCAAAATTGATCATATCCTAGGACACAAAGAAAACCTCAACAGAATCAAAAGAATTGAAATTTTACCTTGTATCTTCTCAGACCACAAGGAACTAAATGTGGAACTCAACTCCAACAAAAATGTTCAACCCCACAAAAAGGCAAGGAAATTAAACAACCTTTTGTTGAATGACAGTTGGGTACAGGAAGAAATAAAAGAGGAAATCATTAACTTGAGCACAACAACAATGAAGACACAAGCTACCAAAACTGTGGGATACTGCAAAAGTAGATTGAGACGAAAATTTATCTCTTTAGATGCCTATATTCAAAAAACAGAAAGAGAGTGCATCAACAAACTTACAAGGTATCTTATGAAAGTGGAAAATGAAGAACAATCTAAACCTAAACCCAGCAGAAGAAAAGAAATATCCAAAATTAAATCAGAGATCAATGAAATTGAAGACAAAAGAATCATTTAGAAAATTAATCTAAGAAAGTTACATGAAGGCTATGTTAACCAGTTTGATGGAAGTGTCTTGGATT
>NW_003852615.1:1767537-1769932 GCF_000181295.1 Otolemur garnettii
AAAAAAAAAAAAAGAAAATTAATGAAATAAGGAGTTGGTATTATGAAAAAATAAATAAAATAGATAGACCTTTGGCCAGACTAACTTAGAAATAGAAAAGTAAAATCTCTAGTAAACTCAATCAGAAAGGGTAAAGTGGAAATAACAACTGATTCCACAGAGATCCAAGAGATCATCTCTGAATACCACCAGAAACTCAATGCTCTGAAATTTGACAATGTGAAGGAAACAGATCAATATTTGGAATCACACCAACTCCCTAAACTTAGCCAGGAAGAAATAGAGCTCCTGAACAGACCAATTTTAAGCACTGAGATCAAAGAAACAATAAAAAATCTCCCAACAAAAAAATGCCCTGGTCCAGATGGCTTCACATCAGAATTCTATCAAACCTTCAAAAAAGAGCTTATTTCTGTACTGCATAAATTATTCCAAAAAATTGAGGAGGAAGGAATCTTCCCCAACACATTTTATGAAGCAAATATCACCCTGATGCCAAAACCAGGAAAAGACCCAACTAAAAAGGAGAATTTTAGACCAATTTCACTAATGAATACACCTGCAAAAATTCTCAACAAAATCCTAGCCAATAGATTACAGCTTATCACCAAAAAAGTCATACATTATGATCAAGTAGGTTTTATCCCAGGGATGCAAGGCTAGTTTAACATAAACAAGTCCATAAATGTCATTCACCATATTAACAGAAGCAAAAACAAAGACCATATGATCCTTTTAATAGACGCAAAAAAGCATTTGATAAAATCCAACATCCTTTTCTAATTAGCACACTGAAGAGTACAGGCATATGTGGCACATTTTTTAAACTGATCAAAGCTATCTATGACAAACCCACAGCTAATATTTTACTGAATGGAGTAAAACTGAAAGCTTTTCCTCTTAGAACTGGAACCAGACAAGGTTGTCCTTTGTCACCATTACTATTCAATATAGTGCTGGAAGTTCTAGCCAATACGATTAGGCAAGACAAGGAAATAAAGGACATCCAAATGGGAGCAGAGGAGGTCAAACTCTCCCTCTTTGCTGACAATATGATCTTATACTTAGAGAACCCCAAAGACTCAACCACAAGACTCCTGGAAGTCATCAAAAAATACAGTAATGTCTCAGGACATAAAATCAATGTCCACAAGTCAGTTGCCTTTGTATATGCCAATAGCAGCCAAGATGAGACACTAATTAAGAACACAACTCCCTTCACCATAGCTTCAAAGAAAATGAAATACCTAGGAATATACCTAACAAAAGAGGTGAAGGACCTCTATAAAGAAAATTATGAAACCCTAAGAAAAGAAATAGCAGAGGATATTAACAAATGGAAGAACATACCATGCTCATGGCTGGGAAGAATCAACATTGTTAAAATGTCTATACTTCCCAAAGCAATCTATTGATTCAATGCCATCCCTATTAAAATACCAACATCATACTTTCAAGACTTGGAAAAAATGATTCTGTGTTTTGTATGGAACCAGAACCCCACCCCCCATATAGCTAAGGCAGTTCTTAGTAATAAAAACAAAGCTGGGGGTATCAGCATACCAGATTTTAGGCTGTACTACAAGGCCATAGTGGTCAAGACAGCATGGTACTGGCACAAAAATAGACACATAGACACTTAGAATCTAATAGAAAACCAGGAAATGAAACTAACATCTTACAACCACCTAATCTTTGATAAACCAAACAAAAACATACACTGGGGGAAAGACTCCCTATACAATAAATGGTTCTGGGTGAACTGGATATCCACATGTAAAAGACTGAAACTGGACCCGCACCTTTCTCCACTCACAAAAATTGATTCAAGATGGATAAGGACTTAGATTTAAGGCATGAAATGATAACAATCCTCAAAGAAAGCATAGGAAAAACACTGGAAGATATTGGCCTGGGGAAAGACTTCATGAAGAAGATTGCCATGGCAATTGCAACAACAACAAAAATAAACAAAGGGACTTAATTAAACTGAAAGCTTCCATACAGCTAAGGAGACAACAGCCAAAGCAAATAGACAACCTACACAAAGGGAAAGGATTTTGCATATTTGGAATCAGACAAAAGCTTGATACCTAGGATCTATAGAGAACTCAAATTAATCCACATGGAAAAAGCCAACAGGCTCAGTGCCTGTGGCTCAGGCGGCTAAGGCACCAGCCATATACACCTGAGCTGGTGGGTTTGAATCCAGCCCAGGCCCGCAAACAACAATGATGGCTGCAACCAAAAAACAGCCAGGCATTGTGGTGGGCTCCTGTAGTCCCAGCTACTTTGGAGGTGGAAGCAGGAGAATTGCTTGAGCCCAGGAGCTGGAGGTTGGTGTGAGCTGTGACACCACGGCACTCTACCTAGAGCAATAGCTTGAAGCTCTGTC
>NW_003852615.1:1769952-1772846 GCF_000181295.1 Otolemur garnettii
AAAAAAAAAAAAAAGAAAAGAAAAGAAAAGAAAAAAGCCAACAATCTTATATATTAATGGGCAAGAGACATGAATAAAACCTTCTCTAAAGAAGACAGATGAATGGTTAACAAACATATGAAAAAATGCTCATCCTCCCTAATTATTAGAGAAATGCAAATCAAAGTAGTTAATATGCTGAATACTCTGATTTGATTATCACACAATATATACCTGTGTCTGAACATTACAATGAACTGCATAAATATGTACACATTTTAATGTGTCAATTTTAAAAAAGTAACTTTTAAAAAATGGCTTTCTTAAGTAGATACATTTCTGATATGAATTCCAGAAGTGGAGAAGTAATAGTTTTGTATGTCAAATGTGCAAAGACAATCAATAAAATATAGTAATTTATCTTACCCCTTTAGGGACTCTCTGACCTTCTCCTTGAGTCCAGCTCTTTAATGTTACTGTTGTCTAAAAGTTAAATTGGGGTTAGGACTAGTTGGCATTTGAGAATTAAGTATATATAATGAAGCAGGGCAAAGAGACAAGAAAGATAATCACCTTGCTCTGTTTCATGGAATAACAGCTGGAATGCTCATTTACTATCTTATTCAGGCTAATAAAATTTATTCTAAAACAGCCTTCCAAATACCACTGGGAAAGCCAAGATATTCTTTTTTTTTTCTAGAAGTCAAATGACTTCTTGCAATACTATTTTATGAAATCTGCTGATTATTTTACCATTTGGGCATAGAGATAGAGTCTCAAGAGCTATAGAAATCCAGCTATACCACATTCACATCATCACCTCGCATGCCGTGTTGCTGAAAACATAACATTAAGTGCATCTTCATTTCGTCATTTACTAAAATCAATGCATACTTATTCAGAAAGTGATGGTCGAGTGACAACCTGGTATTTTCGCCTGGTTTTGGGCATTCGTCTTCTGCCCATGTTCTCCACTGCTTGTGAGCCCCTATCTTCTCCCTCTAACATCTTCATTTTTCCCTAAAGGACTGTTGGTGGAGGAAAGAGAACGTGCCAGGCCAATAATTGGTGTAATATTAACCCATCTAGAGTTTGATGGAGAAAAGGGTAAAAAGAGTAGAACAATTACATTTTAAGAGCATGTGTAGGGGGTGAGATGAAAAAACATCAATTTCATAAATAAGGATATTTGGAACTTTTGTTAGATGAATCTGGTGAGTACAGATGCGGGTTTTATTACTTTTTGAGGGGCCTTCATGATTATGCGTGCAGATGTTAGCAATGAAAATATGAGTCATGCCATCTTCTCCTTCATAGTGTTGTTTTTAGCTATGCTCTCTTTTATATATCTCTCCAGTAATTAAAACAATAATAATGATGATAATGAAAACTAAAACTTAGTGAGCACTTACTCTGGTCAGTAAAGAACATATTTTATATATGTAAATTAGGTCATATGCATATGATATTTACAACAGTGGAGAAAGCAAAGGTAGGGACTATTATCATTCTCAATAAAAGGTGAGAAAACTGAGACAGACTGGCTAGGTAATTTTCTCAGCTAGTGAGAGGTACACAGGGAGGATCTAAAGCCAGAGCCTCTATGTCATATAGTAACTCGCATGCCAGTTCTTATTTCTGGCTGAGTGGGTATTGTCTGCTAGCATACTGGTTCACAGTGGCTGCTAATAAATGGAATCACAGAGGGATATTAATAAATAGAATCAATTTCATGCATGATATTCTTGGAATGGAGGTGTTATAAAATTATCAGTATCATCACAGGTGACCTCAGCTCTTCCCCACTTCCCCTGCCCCTGCAGGTGGGTCACAGGTGGGCTCTCTGTGGCACGTAGCAAGTGCGGGGATAATTCCAGACATTTACTACCTGGGAGAGTATGTTAAAGATGAAAGGCATGTGGACAACATGACCTCCATTCCAAGAATATCATGCATGACTTAGTTCCAGCCAGTCCCTCAGCTTTTGCTTAGAAAATTCCCAAGCGAACGGAACAAATAAAATGAAAATTGTGAAAAGAATAAAACTGGTTTTGGTATGAATCTTTTGCTTAGAGATTCATTTTTCTTTGGCCTAATCAGTAACTATAGGGTAGACTCTCCATGGCATAAATGAATTTACAGTTTGTCAGGTTACAAATGTGAACCTTTCATTTCAATAGAATATTCCCTCTTCCAACTCTCTTTTTTCCTGCGGCTTGGTTTTTTGAGTTCAGTTCAGCAAAAGTTTATTGGCCAAGGTTCAGCACAAGCAAAGCAGTATGTTATGGCAGGTGAGGCACAATCCTTGTCTTCAGGTGCACAAATGTGGGTACTGCAGGACAGTCTGGGATGGGGGTGTGGTGGACAAAAAAGGTAGATATACAAGTGAAATAGCACATACTCAGGTGTGGGAGAGATGATTATTTTTTCTTGGGGGGAGTGTCAAAGCTTCAAGGAAAGGGAAGAATGTGAAAACATTGAGGTGAAGATGAAAGGTATGCAGTGAAAACAGGGTCAGTGAAGGCGGAAAATTGCAGTGTATGTTCAGGTAGCACCGGGTGAGCCTGGAGATGAGAAGGAGAAGGATGAGCTGGAGAGCCAGGTGGGGGACTGCGACGGCAAACACTGAACCTAAACTATGGGGCCTTGTCTATTAAGGAGAATTTGGGTTTTAATCTGTGGGCAATAGATGCCATGGTAAGAGGCGAGCAAAGGATGGGTTTTAGGAACCTAACTCTACCCTCAAGGCTAAAATTTAAGGATCTAACTTTGCACGAAGGATGGCTAGTAGAGAAGGAGGCTGGGAGCAGTGGCTCACACTTGTAATCATAGCACTTTTGGAGGCTGAAGCAGAATTGCTTGAGGTCAGGAGTTCAAGACCAGCTTGGGCAATAGAGTAAGATCCCTGTCCCTAC
>NW_003852615.1:1772866-1779740 GCF_000181295.1 Otolemur garnettii
AAAAAAAAAAAAAAAAAAGCCCAAATTAGTTGGGCACAGTTGTGTGCACCCATAGTCCCAGCTATTTGGTAGGCTGAAGCAGAAGGATTGCTTGAGCCCAGAAATTCAAGACTGCAGTGAGCTATGATTGCATCACTGCACTCTGGCCTGGGTAACAGAGTCAGACCCCTCTCAGAAAAAAAACAAATAAAATCAGGAGAGAAAGAACAAAGACCTGAAATCTGGGGTACAAGGGGAATAGAAAAGACAGCTTTTGATAGGAAGGTTGACTGAATGTGAGCAATTGACTATTCTTGGAGGTTGGAGGGTAAATGAAGGAGAAGCATCAATGTCTTTTGCCCCTGTGACTTTAGTTTAATGAGTTAGATTATCTTATGTGACCAATAGACATAGAAAGGAACAGGAACCAACTTATTTTGCCTTTTAATTTATTTTTGGCAGTGTTGGTCATAGGAAAAATTTTTTTTGAAATGATCTGATGATATATTTTTGGGTCTCTATATATTATTTTTAAAGGACTAAAATAGAAAAGCAATCTGTAAGACATGTATTATTAGAATAATAAAGTTAGAAAGGTATAAAGTTGATGAAGTGATTCTTGGGATATATTTGTTTTTCCTCTGAAAGTAAAAGAAATCAAGTTCAACTGTATAATAACTAAAATATAATAAATAGTTCTGCAAGTGAATTAATAAAGTTTGACCTCCTTTATCTTCTTGGGTCTTGGGTTTTATTAACTTCATCTTTCCTATAGAAATAACTCAGACCTGTTTTACTGCGATAACTTTCTAACATTTTCTCAGTACTTGTATCTCTGCCGTCTGTCTAAATGAGAAGAATAAAGACACGTGCATTTGGAAGCATGAACTGCTCCTTCACTCACCAAGATTTTGTTGGTATCAAAGGAAGACTCTGCCTCAGTTCTCTTTTATCTTCAGGTTAAACATTATGTTTATTGGGCAGCGCCTGTGGCACAAAGAATAGGGCGCCGGTCCCATATGCTGGGGGTGGCGGGTTCAGACCCAGCCTTGGCCAAAAACTGCAAAACAACAAAACATTATGTTTATTCAAAATCAGTTAAAAGTGCTGTTTCCATTAACATAAGTTTGGCCAAACCTTGTCATCATGTATTTCCTGGGGAGGTGGGTGCTGGTCAGTAGAAAGAAGAGTAAAACAGTAGCTGAGGACAAGCCAGTTCCATACTCCTGAAATTCATATTTTAGTTTTTGTTTACTTGAATAACACAACAATTAGGAAAGAAATGCAAGTTACTATTATTGAGAATTCAGCTAATTTTTACCTCATTGCCCTATCACCAAACTTAATATATAATCGTATAAAAAGCTGTATCAAAAAACCCCTGAATATTTCTTGCCTTTCAACTTTTTTATCTCTAGTTTAGGCCAGTTGCCGTCAATACACATGGGTGACTCAGACACTTACATTCTTAGTCTTTAACCTTCCTTATCCAGATACTCTGCTTCCCATCTGCTAGTTCCCACTCAAAGTTAGTAACATTTGAAAATTTATTTTGTAACTACCAAGTCATAGGTATACCTTTCTTTCCTACCTAAAGAATTTATTAAGGCAAATGACTGTCTTTAGGTTTAAATGGTTTCATGATTACAGGAAATAAACTGATTGCTTAGGTAAAGTAGTAAAAGCTCTTTCTCACAATGAAGGAAATATAGCAGGTTGAATATCTGGAGTTTTCACTTTTTAATTAGGGTTGATAGCATTAATTTATTTCTAAAATAAGTTAGAAATAGTTATTTCTTTTTTGAGAAAGAGCCTCAAGCTGTCACCCTGGGTAGAGTGCTATGGCATCACAGCTCACAGCAACCTCCAACTCCTGGGTTCAAGCCAGTCTTCTGCCTCTGCCTCCCAAGTAGCTGGGACTACAGGCGCCCACCACAATGCCCAGCTATTTTTTGGTTGCAGCCATATTGTTGTTTGGCGGGCCTGGGCTGGATTCGAACCTGCCAGCTCAGGTGTATGTGGCTGGTGCCTTAGCCGCTTGAGCCACAGGCACTGAGCCAGAAATAGTTATTTCTAAAATAAATATCATCTTATATTTTGATTACAAAGCACAAGTTAGAAAATACAGTGTCACCAGCATTTTATGGCCGTAGATCTCTGTCTTTTTTTTTTTTTTTTTTGCATTTTCTGCCTGGGGCTGGGTTTGAACCCATCGCCTCGGGTATATGGGGCCAGTGTCCTACTCCTTTGAGCCACAGGTGCCACCCTATAGATCTCTTTCGTCCAGCAGAGTGAGTAACTTTTTAGTAATTCTAAATTCCTAAGAAAGGACTCTTGTAGCTCAGTACTTGGTGTCCAGAAATAATATCCCAGTGAGCCATTTGCATCTATGTGCGTTTCCTATTGCTGCTATAACAAATTGCTGCAGATCTTGTGGCTTAACACAAATTCATTATTTTACACTTGGGTAAGTTCTATGTCCAGGTCTCTCTGGGGCTAAGAGCAACATGTCAGCAAGGCTGCCTTTCTTTTTGGAGGCTAGGGAGAATACATTCTCTTGCCTTTTCTAGCTTCTAAAGGGCACCTTCCTTCTCAGCTCAGGGCTCTCTCCTGTATCTTCAAATCATCAATGACAGGCCAAGTCCTCACATTGCCATCTCTCCCATTTTCTGAAGCTGAGAAAGGTTTCTCCACTTTTAAGTACTCGTATGATTAGATCGGGCACAGGCAACCTCTCCATCTCAAGGCCCCTACACTTAATCACATCTGTAAAGTCCAGTTGCCATATAAATTAACTTCCTGAAGACTGGAACATAGGCCTCTTTAAGGCCATTTTTCTGCCCACCATACACACTTCTGTAGGTCCCTTCCTTGAGTCTGAGCCATCTCTGTGCTTCAGTCTTGAATGGGGAGGATGTGTCAATTTGAAGCCTTGCAGTCCCCACCTGTGGCTCTTGGAATTCTAGTTCTTAGATGTTCCTAATTATAACAACTCAGCTGCCATGCTGAGAGAAGCTCAGACCGCATGCCGATGCCATGTTGAGGTGCTCTGGTTGACAGCCCGAGCTGAGCTCCCAGTGGAAAGAGAACAACAGCTACCAGGTGCATAAGTGAATCATCTTAGACACCCAGCTTAGCTGAGCAATCAGATGACCGCAGGCCCCACTGATATCTGACTGTAGGGACATGAGAGACTCCAAGGGACACTTCCCAGTTGAGTCTAGCAACCCACTGAACATTGGGAGATATCAAATTATCATCTTGGGCCACCATGTATTGTAACACAGAACTGGACAGTGAAACAGTCAAGCTGGGATGGGGTTCCCATCTTTTGACCAATCAGCTATGGCCGTGGGTTCATTAAGGTTGTTGTATCTGTCATGCATCTTATTTGGAAGGAGTAGAAATTAACTCTGGTGAACTCAGCAGAAAAACTTTTTTACAGTGTAAACGGCATATTGGTTCTTAGCCACCTGCTTAGAAATTTTTGCAATTTTATTTGGTTCCTCATTTAGGAATGTTATGATAATTGTATCCTGGTGCTTTTCCGTCTCTATTTCCAGTTTAACATTTCAATTTGCCCATGATATTGGGCATCTTCTAGAGTCACAAGGAGAGTTGGAGAACCAGGCTTGGAGGCTAAGCAGCCAAGAATAATGCCCCCAAATTGTATTCCAGAAAGAGGCCCAGTCAGAAGATTGCTCTGCCACCACCAGGGCCCAGCACTAAGCATGGATCTTCATGGATCCTACTTTCTTTTGTCACTAGCTCTCTAGTACAAGTCTAGAGTGGGTGCATCTGATTGGTAGAATGCAGCTAACTTATAGCTGCAAGAAGCACCCCCATCCCTGGGATGCCTCCCTAAAGTTTTTATTGAAATACTTTGAAATTTTAATTTGGATTTTAAAAAGTATTTAAAAAATATTGAGGGGAATGCCTTCTTAATTGTATTAAAATTATAACCATATTGTTAATATCAACAATCATTTAGAATTAAATATTTCCCCCCAGGGGTCTCATCACTCCCTATTTCCTATATACCACTTTGCCTTTCTTTAACTTTTAGGTAACTTTAAATCATTTCCCTGGTATATACCATTAAGTAATATTTTTAAGTAAAAGTTAAAAATTTGGGGGGTCCTTGCATGTTAAAAATATTGCTCCTTTGCCCTTACATTTGGAAGATTATTTGGTTCTATATTGAATTCTAGGGTCACATAATTTATTGGATTCTTTTAGAGATTATACTGTTTTTGGCTAATATTAAGTTTATAAATAAGTGCTATCAGTGTCTCTCCCCCCTCAGTAAGATGGTTTATTTTCTATTTTCATTTCATTTGTTAGATTTTTAAAAAAATTTTTGAAATTCGTAAATCTCACTAGGGCAAATTGTAGACATATATTCTTTCAGTGTGTGTTCTGATTGTTAGGGTGCTCTTTAACTCTGAATATTGAAGTTTTTCTTCAGCTCAGGAGAAAAAAAAACCCACCTTGTTTTCAGTGATTTCTTTTATCATTTTTTTTTCTCCTCCATCCACTCAATTTTTTGCCAAATCTCTTAAACATGGGGCTGCAAGTGTGGTCCCCCCACCAAGAAACTTGTTAGAAATTATTGGCTCTGTCTGCCACACATGCTCAATCAGTCTTTGAGATGAGACCCAGGAAATCTGTGCTTTAAAAAGCTCTCCAGCTGATGGTGATGCATGCTAAAGCTTGAATTTAGTAAGCTCCTAGATATTGAGAGATTATCAACAAAAATTATTGCTGTGAAGTACAGTGGCCAGACTGAACTGTTCGCAAACCTCCGTCAGTTCCATTGATTCCAGCAGGTATGACTGCAGAGATATTTCTGTCTCTGATGTTCCCACCTTGGTGCCTTCTTTATCCTGATGACACTGCTTTTCTGACTGTGCTTTTCCTAAAAGGCTGCACGTGGTGTTCATCTTGCCTTTTTCTGCACAACTGATAACCTTGATTTTGAATCCATTGCCAATTGCCTTTACTACTTCCACATCTGGTAGAGATTAGATGGACCGGATCTGGCTGGGAATTTGCCTGCATTATCTTGGGAGTGTTGTTTTATGATGCCCTTTGGGCCAGCTCACAGTGAACCTGAACTATCTGGACATGGAGACGGGACCGTTTGGATGGTTGGTCTAACACATGTGATTTTGAAAATGGTATGTACGTATATATATATTTTTGAGGGGTATCCATCACCTCAAGAATTTATCCTTTCTTTGTTTTAGGGACGGTCCAATCCTACTTTTTAAGTTATTTTTTTTATGCTAGTTGTTTTCATAGTCACTATCGTATGGTTGGCTACAGCCATTCTATTGTGCTGATCTTGTTCATTTTTATCTAACTATATTTTTGCACACATTAACTATCCCTACTTTATTCCCTGGCCCCCTTCCTCTGGTAGCTATTGTTCTTCTCTATAACCCCAGGAGACCAATTGTTTTAATTCTTATCTCCAACATATGAGTGGGAAAATGTAAAATTCATCTTTCTGTTTTTGGCTTATATCTCTAATCATAATGTCCTCCATTTCCATTCATGTCATCACAAATGATAGGATTCAATTCTTTCTTGAGCTGAATAATATTGAGCTGAATAATATTTCATTGTGTATAAGTACTGTATTATCTTTGTCTGTTGATGGACACTTAGGTTGTTTCCACATCTTGGCTATTGTGAATAGCGTTGCAATAAACATAGGCGTACAGATATCTTTTCAGCATACTAGTTTTCTTTCTTTTGGATATATACCTAGAAGTGGGATTGCTGGGTCATATGGTACTTCAATTTTTAGTTTTGGAAGAAACCTCCATATTGTTCTCCATACTGGTAGTACCAATTTACATTCCCACCAATAGTGTACAAATGTTCCCTTTTCTCCACATCCTTGCCAGCATTTGTTATAGCCTGTCTATTTGATAAAAGCCAATTTAACTGAGGTGAGGTGATACCTTACTGTAGTTTTGACTTGCATTTCTCTAATGACTAATGATGTTGACCATTTTTCATATCCATGTTGACCATTTGTATGTCTTCTTTTGGAAACGTCTATTCAGAACTTTTGCCCAGTTTTTAAACAGATGATTTAGTTTTTGATTGAATTGTTGGAGTTCCTTATATGTTGTGGCTATTAATCCCCTTTCAAAGTGATTGTACATTTTTTCTTCTATTCTGTGGGTTGTGTCTTTACCTTGTTTCTTTTGCTGTGCAAACATTTTTAGCTTGATGTGATACCATTTGTCTGATTTTGCTTTGGTTGCCTATGCTTTGGGGGTACAACTTAAGACGTCCTCACCCAGAACAATGTCCTGAAATATTTTCTTCTAGAGGTTATATAGTTTCATGTCTTAGACTTAAGTCTTGAATCCATTACATTTAATTCTTGTATATCATGAGAGATAGGGGTCTAGTTCCATTCTTCTGCATAAGGACATGCAGTTTCCCCAGCATCATTTACCCCTTCTCCATCTTTTCATTGGAGAGTGTAGTCCATTTACACTCAATGTTACTATTGACAGGTAAGAACTTACTATTGCCATATGTTTGATTTCTGGATTGTTTTGGGGTCCTTTCTTCCTTCCTACTTCTCCTCCTTTGTGTAAAAGTTAGTCTCCTTAGTAGAGTTTCTTATTTTCTTGCTTTTTATTTTTTTATGTTTTTGTTGTAGGTTTTTTAAATTTGAGGTTACCATGAGGCTTGCAAAAAAAATCTTATAACCAATTATTTTAAAATAATGACAACTTAACTCTTCTTACAAAAAACATTTTAAAATAATGACAACTTAACTCTTCTTACAAAAAACAAACAAGCAAAGAGAAAGCAAAACAAAACAAACAAAGAAAAACCCAACCAAAAACAAAAACCCAAGCCCCCC
>NW_003852615.1:1780562-1787491 GCF_000181295.1 Otolemur garnettii
CCCTCAGGATCTTTTCTTCATGTGTGACCCTTGGGAATTTGATTATTAAATGCTTTGAAGTAATATTACTTGGGTTAAATATGCTTGGTATATAACCTTCTTGTACCTGAATATTGATATCTATCTCTAGGTTTGGAGAGTTCTTTATTATTAATTATTTAAATAAACTTTCTACTCCAATCTCTGTCTGTCTCCTCTTTATGGCCAATAACTCTCAAATTTGTCCCTTCAAGGCTATTTTCTAGATCTTGAAGGCATGGTTCTTCTCTTTTATTCTTTTTCTTTTCTCTCTTCTTACTATGTATTGTCATGTAGCTCATCATCAAGCTCACTAAGTCTTTTTTCTGCTTGATCAAGTCTACTCTTGAAAGACTCTGATGCATTTTTCAGTTTGTCATTTGAATTTTTCAGCTCCAAAATTTCTGCTTGATTTTTTAAAAATTGCTCCATTATCTTTGTTAAAGTTCTCTGATAGAATTCCAAGTTCCTTCTCTGTGTTTGGAAGTTCACTGAGCTTCCTCATGACAACTATTTTGAATTCCCTGCCCATCACTCCAGGATTGATCACTGGTGCCTTATTTAGTTTGTTTGGTGACGTCAGGTTTTCCAAGATGTTCATGATGCTTGTGAATGTTCACTAATGTCTGGGCATTGAAGAGTCAGGTCTTTATTCTCATCATCAGAGTCTGAACTTGTTTATACCCAAGAAATTGATTGCTGTGAGTTAAATCTTTGGCCACTGCAGCTACATCAGCACTAGGGGGCACCCCAAGTCTAGTAAAGTTATGACTTGTAGACTCCAGATGGTACCATCTTGGTGGACTTGGTTAAGATGTGGGAGAATTCCTTGGAAGACTGTGCAAAGTTTCTCATCCTTTTCCCTCACTTTCCCTTTAACAGCAGGAGTCTCACTCTTCCTGCTCAGCTGCCTGGAGTTGGGGAGGAGTAGTGTGAGTATTCCCATGGCTACCACAGCTGTGACTGCACCAGGTCATACCTAAAGCCAATAAAATACTGAGTCTTGCCCAAGACTTGTGTAAACTACTGCCTGGATGCTGCTGCTATTTATCACTGGCCCAAGGGCTCTTTAGTCAGCAGGTGGTGAACACTGCATAGATTGTGTCCTTTCTTTCATATTAGTGAGTTCCCTTCTGGACCATGGTGGGTCTAGAAATGCTGCACAGGAGGTAAGCCCTGGAATCAGGGGGAGAGGTGTTCAGGAATCTGCTTGGTACTTTATTTTACTGGGGCTGATCTGATACCTAACTTGCAAGATAAAGATCTTTGTACTCTCCCCTTTCCTTTCCCAAGCAGAAGACTCTTCCTGAGTTGGATTGCCTGGAATTGGGGAAGGGGTCGTGCAAGCACTCCCTTGGATGACATAGCTGGTGTCATGTGCACTCCAAGTCCACTGACTCCAAGCCCAGCATTAAGACTGCCTTTCAAATTTATTTGGGTCCCTAAGGCCAGTGGTGGAGCTAGCCAGAGCTCAGGTTCCTGGGGCTGGAATAGAGGATTTTTTTTGGCTGGGGATGGTCTTCAGGCATCCTCAAACTATAGCCTGCAGCCACATGCTGCCCACCTAGGACATTTATCTGGCCTGTTAGGTGTTTTTGCCACCACTGCCTGTCCTGCTTAGCAGTCAACTCATCCCGGGGCCCACAGTCTGGCCATCCAACAGTCTGAGGGACAGTGAACTGGCCTCCTATTTAAAAAGTTTGAGGACCCCTGAATGCTCCCTCCATGGATGCCCACAGAATTCTGCCCTATTTTGTATTCCAATGTGACATGGCAGCCCTGAGTTCCAATTCAAAGTCCTATCATCATTTTGCTCTCTCTCTCCCAAGCATACAGATTATTCTTCCATGTGGCCCTGTCACAGGATGTGGAAGGAGTTATGCAAGATTACCTTTTCTATCATTTTCAGTGCCTCTTTCCTTGATGTTAAAAGCAGGTACCATCATCACTTAGATGATTTTTCATTCTTTGGAAGGTGCTTTAAGTTGGATAGTTGTTCAATTTGGTGTTCCTGCCAGGGGATAATCACTTGAGGGTTCTATTTGGCCATACTGCCTCCTCTGCTATATATTTTTAAATGAGACAATGTTTTTACTACTTTATTCCAAAAATGTATAAGTTATCAGTATACAAATTGAAATGCCAGTATATTGCCCAACACTGATACTTACCTCAAAGACATTTTGTAATACTCCTTCAAGAAGGTAAATGGTGACTCCTAAAGATTTTATGATTCTTGACTAAATTGATTACTAGCATAAATGATCACACCAATATCTATTTCTGATTCATTATATAAATAGGACAAGCTTTCATTTCTAGTGTAAAGGAAAAGAGCATACGGGCCATGGGTGTAGATAGTTTGCATCTTAGCTCTGCTACTTGTCACCTCTATAATCTTAGACAAATGATGTTATCTCTAAACCTCAGTTTCCTCCTCTGTAAAATGAAGTTAGTAACACCTATCTTACCAGATAGTTTAACAAGATCAAAGATGAATTTTTATGGATAGCAATGTAATTGAGTGAGGACGGACTCAAACAGACTTGAATTTGAAGCTATCTCTCCATCTAGTAGGTAGGAAAATCATATTTAATTTTTAGTTTTCATTTTTAAAGAAAATTCCTAAGAATTTTCTTAACCTCTCTGTATTAGTCAGGATGGACTAGACTATGCTGTAATGACGAGCAGTCCTCAAGTCTCAGAAATTTAACATAATAAAGTTTAGTTCCCACTCATATCGTAAGCCATGGAAAGGTTGGGGGAGGGGAACAGCTCTCTTCGTCTAGTCAAGCAATCTGATAAAAGCTCCACCACCTCACAGCTGCATCTGCAGAATTGGAGGTTCTACACTTGAGATGCTGGGGAAGAAAGTAACCAGATAATTTGTGTGGGCTTTTTGTTGCCTTAGCCTGGAAGTGACATATATCTTTTTCACTTACATTTTGTTGTCCAGTACTATGGTATGAGTTAGTCAAACAATATTCACAATCAATTATATAGACTTTATGAAATTTACCTCCTTATTTCTCCATAATAATATGCTGCTGTAACAAAGTGTTTGGAAGGGCACATGCTTACTAATTATGATGATCTGTGGAAAGCCAGATTAAGGGAGACTTTCACCTTTTCTTAGCATACTCCCATATTGCTTGCACGGTTTATAAAACATTATTGATTTTGTAATAAAAGGCATAGAATCCTGTAAATAAAATATACATGACTTAAACTTTTTCTATTAAATTGTAACCATTTACAGTCATTATGCTGCTTAACTGGAAGGGTCCAGGGAAATGTAGAGAAGCAAATGGCATATTTGGTGAACGTTATGTCTATGCTGCCTTTATCAGTCCTGGAGTTCTTGTTTGTGAGAGGGGTCATATAAGGGCATCTACCTCTGTTACCTCTGCTTGGAACAATTTTGCACTCACCTCCTTTGTGTCTCTGCTGAAATATCTTTTTCAGAGAGGTAGACCTTTCCTACCACCTTATAGTATAAAAGAGTCCTAGTTACCTGCCCTCCCACCAGTTTTATCTATCTTCCTTTCTCTCTTTCATTTTTTTGTCACTTCATGACTTATCACCATCTAAAACATTAGGTATTTACTGCTTTGGGGGGGTAATTATTCATCTTCCTTACTAGAGCTTCTTCAGAACAGTGCCCTTGTCTATTTCGCTGGTGCCATGGCTCTATCTCTAGATGGAGCATAGGGACTGAGACACTTCTTTGGGTCTATGTATTTTGTCTATTTACCAAATTCATAATATTCTTTAAATAATTCATACAATATAGGTGTATATGGAAGAAAAAGTAGTACATGAATGAGTAAATAATGGATAACACATGTAGTTAATTGCAGGCAGGAAACTGGATAAGTATATAAAACTCTTGGCTCAAGACCAGGTACATAGCAAGTGCTCAGTAATTATTATATTTTAGAATGAATAATTATATATTTTTACTAGTAAAATTATCATTTTTATTTTTTTATTAATAAAATTCATAGCATAATTCCTAGGACATAATTTAAGCTCTGAATATGATTAAGAGCAATTTCATAGCATAAAGCCCAAAAGAATAGGTGCTCAGACAATAAAAGTTGATAATTACTGAGTCTTGTCAGTTTCCATAAACTCCAAGCCTCTCAGCTGAGGACTGGCTTACCCTATGCCATAGATATTTTTGGATTGTTTCCTCAAATTATCCACTGCTTCTATGCATTCCCTACCCATTCATTTCAAAATGACAGGAGCAGTGACCTCCTATTGGTCTTCTGAATAATTTTCTTTTTAAAATCTGCATTAGTTATGCTTCTAGACAGAATATAGTTTTTAAAATTCAAATGCTCAGGCAAATAAAGCATTTTTGTAGTACATTTTGTCAGATATAATTAAAGCAAATATTTTCTCAACCCCAGGTATCCATTAGAGCATCTCTTCACCTTTGCCTCTGCCTTCTAGTGTCCATGGTTACTGAAAGCTACCCACCCCTTGGTTTCATAACTATTTTAATTAATGCTATTAGTCCCAAGCAATGCAAATATTCACTATTTCTTATTCTATTGTGTATTTCACCTGATTTTATTATCTCTTGTTCGAAAGTATTAGTGGTTTCAGATTTTCAACTTATATTCATCTGTTCTCTGATTTGGAAGCTTTCAAATTTTAAAGTCTTTGAATTTTTTGTTAAAAAGAACTGATTTATTTGGATTAAACACTTACATGTAAAACCTGAAACTATAAAAATACTAAAAGGAAAATGCTTTAGTACATAGGGAAAATGCTCTAGCACATTGACCAAGCAAAGATTTAGCCATAGGCTAAGATCTTAAAGCACATGTAAAAAAATCCCCAAATAGACAAACGGGATAATACTAAACTAAAAATTTCTGAACAGCAAAGGAAACAATCAACAAAGTGAAAAGACAACTTGTTGTATAGAAGAAAATAGTTACAAACTATTAATCTAACAAGAGACTAATATACAGAATATATAAAGAACTCACAGTATTCAACAGCAAAAAAAAAAAAAAAAAAAAACCCAACAAAAAATGGGCAAAAGATTTTGAACAGACATTTTTTCAAAAGATGACATACAAATAGCCAAAAGTCATGTAAAAAAATGCCCAATATCATTAATTATCAGGGAAGAGCAAATAAAAAATCACAATGAAATATCACCTTGCCACAGTTAGAATAGCTATTATAAAAAAGACTAAAAAATAACAAATGTTGTCAAGATGTGGAGAGAAGGAAACTCTTAAATACCATTGGTGGGAATGTAAATTAGTACAACCATTATGTTCTATTAAATAATATAACTATGATGCAATCTAGTAAAATAGAACTATGATGCAGTTTAGTAATCCCACTTATGGGTATTTATCCAAAGGAAAGGAAATTGGTATACCAGAGGGATACCTGTACCCCTGTGTTTATTGCAGCATTATTCACAATAGCCAAGATGTCAACCTAAGAGTCCCTTAATGAAGAATGAATAAAGAAAATATAGTGGCTTAGCACATGTGGCTCAAGTGGCTAAGGTGCCAGCCACATACACCTAAGGTGGTGGGTTCAAATCCAGCCTGGGCCCGCCAAACAACAATGATGGCTGCATCCAAAAAAATAGCCAGGTGTTGTGGTGGGCGCCTGTGGTCCCAGCAGCTTGGGAGGCCGAGGCAGGAGACTCGCTTGAGCCCAGGAGTTGGAGGTTGCTGTGAGTTGTGGTGCCATGGCACTCTACCCAGGGGGATAGCTTGAGGCTCTGTCTCAAAAAAAAAAAAAAGAAGAAAATATAGTGTGTGTGTGTATGGATGTGTATTTATGTGTATAATGAAATATTATTCAGTCATAAAAAGAATAAAATCATGTCATTTGCACCAATGTGGATGTAAATGGAGGTCATTGTGTTAAGTGAAATAAGCCAAGCACAGATAGGTAAAAGTAGGGGCTAAAAAAGTTGATCTCATAGAGCTAGAAAGTAGAATGACAGTTACCAGGGCCTGGGAAGTATGGGAGGGGATGGAGATAAACAGAGGCTGGTTAATGTGTATAAACATACAGTTAGAATGAATAAGCCCTCGTGTTTGATAGCACAGTAAGGTGACTATAGTTAAACAATAGCATGTTGTGTATTTCAAAATAACTAGAAGATTAGAAATGTGCCTAACACAAAGAAGTGATAAATATTTGAGGTGATGAATATACTAAATATCCTAATTTGACCATTATGCATTGTATGTACGTTTCAGAATGCCCATGTACCCTCTAAATATGTACAAATACTATGCATCAATAAAAAGAAATGATTTATGGAAGCCCAATGTGTAAAAAAAAATAAATGTATCCAGTCAAAGGGATGCAGCTGTATATATACAGCTCTGCATTTCCCTATTAGGTGATTCTGAGATTTCTGTGTGTTATCCTTTTCTCTCTCATCATTACTTTCATAGCTCCTCCTTTTCCTGGAAGTCCTGTGTTACAGCCTCCTCCTTCTAGGGCTTCCATAGCATTTTGTGCACATCCTGTCTTTGCATGATCCTGCCATGATGAATTTTAATTTGATTCATCTCTTTCCCCCACTAGATGATGAAATAATTGAAAGCAGGGATTTCTGTATCTCTAGTGCCTAGTAACAACTAGCACATCCTTAAATTTGGTTCAGTGTCTGACCATGTCCAACATGAAAGTTGTGAAATCAGACAGAGTGGATTGATGAAGCAGAAGTCTAAAAGAGAAATGGCTGGTGCAGTGCCCAGTAGGTAAGCTGACATCAGAAAAGTGGCTCAAGCGGCTAAGGCGCCAGCCACATACACCTAAGGTGGCGGGTTCGAATCCCCTGCCCGGGCCTGCCAAACAACAATGATGGCTGCAACCAAAAAAAATGGCCAGGTGTTGTGGCGGGTGCCTGT
>NW_003852615.1:1787526-1788241 GCF_000181295.1 Otolemur garnettii
AAAAAAAAAAAAAAAATTTAGAAAAGTAATGTTGGGAGGAAGGTGTTAGAGACCCAGAGGGGCACCCATCATTCAGGATCCCAATAGGACAGAGTCAGCACACTTTCTCAAATTAGGGCATGTCTAGGATGATTTCTTCACAGGAGGACTATCTACAAAGGTGAGTGTTCTGGGGAATAAGAGATCACAGGAGATGGTTCAGTAACAAAGGATTACTGGCAATGAAACTGTTACCACCCTAGACCCAAGTAGACAAAAGAGGGGGCTGTTCCCAGAATCCTAGAAGAGTCAAGTAGAAACGACCATTGGTCAAGTGACACAGTGAGTCTAAGGTGATGTCACAGGCAAGAAGTCAGTCTTCTTCTAGCAACCACTTTTACAGCTCCCCATTGACTGGGCTCAACTGGAAACCTGAGGGAAGGGAACCTATTGATACAGTTCCTACAGGTCTGTGTCCTAGGCCAGGAAGAAGGATGGAGAAAGATGGGGCATGGAACTGAATGGGTAATAAAAGATGTCCAGCAATAGTAGCCTGGGTCTGAGCTAACGTGGGGTTGAAGATGGTTGTGATCCAGGAGAAGGAGTATTAGCTTACTGTATTCTATTGCTGCATCACAAACAGCTCCCACATCTAAGAGCCCCACCACTATAAACACTTGTATAGCTTACATGTCTGGGTTTTCTAGGTTCAGGTGGTCTGGCTGGACCAGATTTT
>NW_003852615.1:1788432-1802985 GCF_000181295.1 Otolemur garnettii
GTGAAAAGGAGCACGGTCAGTTGTGCAAGTGATTTTCAAGCTGTTGGTCACATCACACACGGTCTATTGGCCAAAACAAGCTCCACGGTGAAGTGTGAGGTAGGTAGTGTGAGTTTCTCTAAACCATAACCCATCATACCCACTAAAAATCCTCTTTCCTCCTATGCTCTTTTGACTTTTGGTTTAGGGCTGTGGTCTCCAACCCCAGGCTGCACACTGGTTCTGGTCCATGGCCTGTTAAGAAGCAGGCCACACAGCAGGAGGTGAAGGGAGCACGAGTCAGCCAAGCTTCATCTGTGTTTACAGTCACTCCCCATCACTCGCATCACCACCTGAGCTCCACTTCCTGTCACATCAGTGGCGGCATTAGATTCTCATAGGAATGCAAAAGTCTTCTGTAAACTGTGTTAGGAGAGATCTAGGATGTGAGCTGTTTATGAGAATCTAATGCCTGATGATCTGAGTGGAGCTGAGGTAGTGATGCCAGGGCTGGGGAGAGGCTGCAAGTAGAGATTATCGTCACAACCATCCCCCACCCCTGCACCTCAGTCTATGGAAAAATTGTGTTCCATGCAACCTGTCCCTGGTGCCAAAAAAGTTGGTACTGCTGGCTTAGGGAAATGCTCACAAATGTCAGAGGGTTCTCTGATGAGACTGAGGGAACTTTTTCCAGCACTGCCCTCTTCATCAAAGCTATGGAGTTATTCACCTATTAAAAATAAGAATTTGGGATGTATTATTAGAAGCAGATTTTGCTGTTAATATCTGCACATCCAGCATCTCCAGAGAGCCTAAATTAAAATACAAGTCAACACCAGGGAGGATGTAATTTTTTTCAAAGATATCCTTGGAAATGTGTTCAGGAAATGTCTATACCACATGATTGTATATAATATTCTTTAACTGGCAAGTAAGTCTACTAGCACCTAAGTCAAGAAAAATAATTATTACTTCTGGTAAGGTATGTAACATTTTTGAGATGCATATATGGCTTTATGTCAAATATAACTTGGCAAATACCACTGGCTTTTTTGTTTTATCTTTTGCTGAGTGGAGTAGCATTACATTTATGTCATAGTTCAGAAAAATACATTTTTGTTACTTAATTATTCCTTTCCAGAGACTTGCTGTATCTTTCTATTTATTTAGATCTAGTTGTATGCTCTTCAGTAAAATGTAATAGTTATATTTTCTTTCAAGTTGGTGCTATACCCTTCTTGGTAAATTTATTCACACATATTTTACAATTTTGTAGCTGATGTGAATGAGATTTTTTTCCTCCTCATTTCTGACTAGATGTTGCTGGGAAAGGGAAAAGCTACTATAAATTATATATTAAACTGTACATACATATAACTTATATATTAAACTGTACCTATCAACTGGGTTTAAAAAATGTGAAAATGAGTTACTTTGAATTCCTTGTTTGCAATGAAACACAAAGGTGAAAATATTTGAGGTTTCCTTGCCATTAAAGTCTGGAATGTAATGGCATAGTAAGTTGGCATGTAAAGTTTTTTGTTCATTTATTTTTATGATTCAACTAGTTGACTTTTGTTGAACACCTACTAAATTCAAAACACTATTACTACATCCATGGAGGTTAAAGAGGTTAGTGAGACATCTTTTCTACCATCAAGAAACATTATCACCTTATGGGGAGATAAAAATGTAAACAAGTATAGGCAAGAATTACATAAAGACTACAATATGTTTTCTTTATGGCTCACTATAAGCTTTCTGAAAATAGAACCTGTGACTTGGTACCGAACACATAGTATTAGGCATTTAATAACAGTTGAGTGTGAACAAGAAATGATTCATTCCAATGAGAAGGCTTGTGGTGAGTTTTAGGAAGGAGATTTGGGATAAACTATAACAGATGGGTAGAATTACAATCAGTGAAAAAGATGAGGAAGATAATAAGAACATCCTGGTTGAGGGAAGAGCATTTTCCAAGCATAGGTGTGGAAAATTTCCTACCACGTTTGGGGAATGGTGAGAAGTGGGATATGGTAAAGCAGAGGCCCTAAAGGGAGGCAGTGGAAGATAGGCTGAAGAGGCGAGTTTTGGAAAGATTGGGTGGGGACAACTGAGACTCAGGAGTTTGGACTTGATTGGTGAACACTGGGGGACCACCCAAGGCATTTAAGGGAGGGGCATAAGCATATAGCTCAGGTGGCTGTTTCAAAGTTGAGTAGAAACCAGGAGAGTGAAAGCTGGTTAAGAAGCTCAAGCAACATACCAAGCAAAAGATTGATGTTATGAGCTGAATCAGAGCAGAGGCCAAGACAGGAAAGGAGGAGCTGGGGATGGCAGGTATCCCTGGGCACAGTGGAGGGGCTTTGGCAACCAGACTGGTGTGAGGTAAGGAGAGTTTCTTTGACTCCAACAATTCAAGGGTGGCTGCAGTGATACTAGTGCCATATTGGGAAGGAGCACTCAGGAGGAAAAGCATGTTTGATCTGTCTTCAGTTTTGTAAATGTTGGGCTTAAAGTTCAGAGAGCACATTTCTGGAACTTTGAGGAGGGTCATATAATATGGGTGACAGCCTGAAAATCTTTATTGGTCTAAATTTGGAGAAACCAGATTATTTTCAAGTGGCAAAGTTGCGAACATTACACAGAACTTCTAAATAAGTAGTAAAAATTTTATGGTACCATATGACACTCAATATTTTTATTTGATTCTTTTTTGTCATGTCTTCTTAATCCTTTCCATCTCCTCCTTCTGTTTCTTAGAGTCCATTAACCAAAGAAATGCTTTTATTTGAGGGTCGAGCTCAGTTTGGTGAGGGCCAAAGGAACAATGTATTAGCACAATTGGAAAAGTTTTGCTCAGTTCTGCAGGTGTTTCAAACCATGTATCTCTGGGGTATATGCCTCTTGTCTATACTGCAGGCTGAAGGCATTTGCTAGTGTCCAATATGTTCACCATGGTTGATGCCTCTAAACTGGGGCATCCAGATGGAATTGCACAACAGCTCCCAACAAGAGCATATTTTGAACATAAAATCAAGATTTTGAAAATAGTCCTGGGCACTGTCTCTTGTCTGTAGCCTTTGGTCCCACCCAGTGCCTGCCCTGCTCTTGACATTATGAATTTTGGCTTTCTAATTTTTTCCTCACTAAAGCATTTTTGATCTACCAGTATACTTGTCCCTCGCTTTTTGTTTTGTTTTTTAACTGTAGTAAAATACATGACATAAAATTTACCATGCTAACTATTTTTTTTTTTAATTGAATGGTAACTATGTACATTAATGCACTTCTGGGGTACAGTGTGGGGTTTTCATATGCAATCTGAAATACTTCCATCAAACTGCTCAACACAGCCTTCATGTCATTTTCTCAGTTATTGCTTTAAAACATTCACATTCTACTCTTAGAAAGATTCACCTGTACCCCTATAAGATAAACCTCAGAAGTGATCCCTCCAAACCCCCTCCCTCCACCCATTCCCTCCTCCCTTCTCCCTCCCCGCTCTGAGCAGTTCAGTAGTGCTATGAACATTCACGGTGTTGTGCTACCAACCTCCAAAACTTTTTCATCTCACAAAACTAAAACTTTGTCCCCATGAGACAACTCCCCATTCTCCCTTATTCCCAGCTCTTGACAAGCACCATTCTAATTTCTGTGCCTATGAATCTGCTACTCTAGCTGCATTAAGTGGGAATCATACAGTATTTCTCTTTTTGTGGCAATTTCCTGGTTTTGATACATTTTGAGATGAGTGGAATTTAAACTCATGTTAGGCTTTGTCACTTTCCGTACTCTTTGGCCTGGACTTAAGAATCCCACTGGCATTATGCTGGGTCTGTGATCCTCTCCTGAAGGCAAATTAAATGTAACGAAAGAATGCTTTAGCTATGGGTAGTTTCCTGTATGTGATATGATCTTCCCCGAATCACAGAATTGGAAGGAATTCTGATACTCAGAGCAATCTCTCTCCTATCTTATGGCAAAATATGCCAGCACCACCTCTATCTCTGCATAAATACCAATGGCAAGAATGCAGGATCCTACAAATCAAACGATTCTAAGAAGAGCAATTCCAAGAGTTGGAATATAGACAATGAAGAAAGCACATCAGAAGTTTGGTATTTGTATTGTACTCTTCCTCTGAAGATAGCAACGTGCTTACCAAATGGTATTATCTGAACAGTAAGGCAAGCCCTCAAGGAAACTGCAGTCTGATAAATTAATGTCCCCTAAGAAATGTCAAACCAGATGCCCTTTGATTTGATACTGAAGATTTCACCTTCAAAAACTCAAAAAAGAGCCTTGATCAGTGAGAATGATTCATAGCCTCAGAAGAGTCCTTCAAAGCAGTGCCACGGTGGATCTGGGCATGGGGACGAGTAGGCACTTAGAATCACAGAACCAACAAGAACCTGAGGGACTAGTGAGTTTACTCAGCTTAAGTCCACAGTGAGAGTAGGAGCACATTCTCTGTACTATACAAGCAACTCACGGCATATCTGGCTGCTTCTATGTTGTAGCCCTCAGCTCTTAGCACAATGCCTAATACACAGCAGGAATTCAGTAAATATTTGCTGAATGATTTTAAAAAAGAATGCTCATAAGATCCTCTTTATTTTTAAATCTCCCAGTGTCTTATTTCTCAACCTGCAATTTGAGCCCCTATCTATCATCCTTAACACTTAGGAAAGCAGCTTAGTACATTTCAATAGTATTTCCAAGACTGCAAGGAGATTAAGGTGGTGCAATAGAGTCTGATGGGTCTAAGGCCTACGCCCCCACCCCAATAACTCAAGATAGTGGCCTCTGGGAATTTTTGTGATATCCCACTAGTTTAACAGCTTGTTCTTGTTGCTCCATAAAATGTACCATTGCAAAAGTTAGCATAAAACATTTCACTTGTTAAAAGAAGGGAAGAAAGAGAGAGAGGGACAGAGGCCTGACTTAAAACGTCTGTTTTTCCCACTTAATGGAAATACCAGGAGCTGGAAATCTGCCGAGGCTAAAATTGTACTGGATTCAAGGAACTGGTTAAAATGGATAGCCAGGCCTTTGCCTGGGGCCAGGGCTCAGTTTTCACTCTCAACTATGATATTCTCAGTACTGTCTAATCCCCAACATGTGGGCAAACCAATTCCCAGCAGGTACCTGGAATGTGGTTAACAACTCTGAGGAGGGAGTCAGAAGTTTGAATGCATTAACCTGTGTACCTGGCTCCCTAGACCACTGGCATGGAGCCGGATGCTCTGCTCCTCTTCACAGATGGAAGTGAAGCAGAGTAGAACTCCCAAAGAGAAAAAGAATCTTCTGAGTCATTGTTATTGTTACTGTTTTTTTTTTTTGTTGTTGTTGTTGGTCATTGGCTTTTGGAGAGAGTAGCGCTGCTAAGTAGTATCCCAACAATCATGAAATAATGTAGAATCTATATGCAGGGTTTGCAGCAGGGCTAACTCTACTTATCATGTAATCTCATCAACTTTCTGTCATAGTCAAGTTTGCATCCCTGTAGGGTATTTGGGGCCACTGTCTACATTTATACCATTGGTCTTCATCTTGTCAGTATTTGGAATGATATTCCAAGGCATCATGCATGCAAGAGAAAAACCTTGGGAAGTAGGTGCAGGTTGCAATAAGTAATAATGCCTTTTGAGAAACTCTGCCTCTTCTTGTTAGTGTAATGTTTTTAGGTGGTAGTATTTCTCCACTGTGACTGGTTTGGGACTATGGGATTTTAGGGAGCTGAAATCATGCCTTTGACATTCTCAAGATATAGTGCCTGGTACAAAGTTAATATTTACCAAGTGCCTAGGAGAAAAGAATGCAGAAGAAGTGCCATGATCTTTGCTCAGAAGGAGCTTTCAACACAGTTAGAGAAATAAAACAGGCACACATATGTCAGTTAGTGAAGAAATTTCTATAACATGAGCTAATTGGTATTAACCATAAGCGAGGAGCAAACCATTTTGGATTAGAGGGAAAACATGGCTAGGCCCCCAAAGGGTACGTAGGAATAGAGAGAATTTCTGTTGCTTTGTTCCCAACACTCACTCCTCCTCTCTGTGATAATAATCCTCTGATTTTGCTCTGGGAAACTGCCTGATCCTTTGTCACCTTTAGCCCGTGTGCTTCAGATGAAGCTGACTCTCAGGTTCATGGGCACCATATGACCAAAGATCTGAGCCACACACTTGGTTCAGGGAAGCAAACGTGGCTCAGAGCTAATATGCTTCAACATAAGGACTTTTTGAGTTATCACGGATGAGCCTTTTTTTTAAACTGCAGTCATTTGCCTTCCTGAGGTGCAGCATGGCTGAAAATGCTGGGTCAGCTCAGGGTAGAGAGGAGCTGAGGGACAGAGAGACACTGGATCTGGTCATATCATTTAAGCTGCTGAATCCAGTTACCCCTGAAACAGGAGCACTCTGTACATTTTAGTTCTCACTTCTACTTAAGACATTGAGTTGGGTTTCTGTCACCTGGCATTCAGAGAGTCCCAACTCATACAACAAGACCAGGAGAGGCAGAAGAGAAAAAGAAGTTAGGAAGGGGAGTGCTTGAACAAAGGTGAAGACCAGCAGGCAACCATAGCATACTTGGTCAGGGTCAGGGAGGATTTCAAACCTGGGATAGAGGCCAAGGCTAGGAAAAAATAGACATTTATGGTCTACAGAAGCTTAGAATAAGTGGGAAGAAATCAGATGTTTGGATATAATGTGATATAATTACTGTACTCTTTTGGTTGGAATAATTATTCTTCTGGGAATATCTGAAATATGAGTTAGATACTTGTCATAGATTTACACTAATTAATATAAATATGATAAAACTAAATTAATTAGTGTTTACACTAAACTCTGCAACTGATGAGGCCTCTTGACATCCAGGGACTCATTTGTTAACTTGTGCAAGTGATAGGCCTTGGATATAATATGTAAGTTAGATTTCAATAGGGGTTTCTTGATACCAAGGCATGACTTTTTATTCATACTCTTTGAGCTGAAATGCAGGCATCCAGAAGCATTGCTATAATTTCTGGCAATTTCAGGTAGTATATACATGTATGTATACGTATGTGTATATATAAATAAAATATGGAAGGACTTGCTGCTATAGGAAGGACTCTGCTGTCTATAAGTTGGAGACCCAGGAAAGCCAGTGATGCAGTTCTGAGAACCAGAGGGCCAATAGTGAAAGTCCGAGTTGAGGGCTGGGAAGAACGAATGTCCCAGCTCATGCAATTGGGCTGAGAATAAATTCCTCCTTCATCTCACACTCACAGTGGGAGGACAATCTGCTTTACTGAGTCTACTGATTCAAATACTAATCTCACCAGAACCTTCATCACAGATATATGCAGAAATAATGTTTTATCTGGGCACCTCTGTCTCAGTCAACTTGGCACACACAATTAACCAACACAATTAATTCTTAAAAGTGAAGTTAACACCTATGTCTACTTCAAAACATTTCCAATTAATTACCATCCAGCAATGGCATTGGCTTACAGCACACATTTCCAGAATGAAGGGGAAGACTGAGGTGGGAGAGGTGAAGATGGGTTATGGGGTGGGCTCTTGTCCCTTGGTGTGGTCTTCTGGTGTGTGGGACTTTCTCCCAGTTAGAGAGAAGCACCCATCTGAGGTCTGAGGTATGAAGGAGACAGCTGGCACTACATTCATCTGTTCTTGTCCCATCCTTTTTTGAGCTCCAACTCTCTGCTTTTAAGTACTTCAGTTCTCTCCTGAGAAACACAGTAACATGATTAGTGTTCACAATCATGCTTTTAGCCTAAGCTCTTTCACACCAAGAGCTCCATGTGGTAGAAATCAGTTTTAGGCTGATGACATCTCTTTCTCTCTTCTTGTTCCTAGAATTTAACTCAGTAGAATTGGTGGCATCATATTTGAAGAACCATAAGAAATAACTGAAGAGCATAAGTTAGCCTGAAATGAGATCTACTCAGGCAGAGATCTTCAATTCCTGTTTTTAAAAAAATTTTTATTGTTTGGGATTTATGAGGGTACAAAGATTTAGGTTACACTGATTGTATTTGTTAGATAAAGTCCCTCTTATAATTGTGTCCTGCCCCCAAGAGGTGTGCCATACACTGTGTCCCTCTATTCCCCTCCTTCCTCCCCTCTCCCCAATCCCTCATTCCCCTACTCCCACCCTGTATTAGATCATCTACTGCCTTCATATTAAAATAGAATACATTGAATTCTTGCTTCTCCAGTCTTGTGATGCTGTACTAAGAAGAATGTGTTTTAACTCAATCCAAGTTAATACAAAAGATATAGTCTCCATCTTTTTTAATGGCTGAATAGTATTCCATGGTATATATATACCATAGCTTATTAATCCATTCCTGGGTTGGTGGGCATTTAGGCTGTTTCCACAATTTGGTAATTGGAAATTGAGCTAAAATAAACAGTCTAGTGCAAATGTCCTTATGATAAAAGGACTTTTTTTGTCTCGGTAGATGACTAGTAATGGGATTGCAGGATCAAATGGGAGGTCTGATTTGAGTTCTGTGAGGATTCTCCATACTTCCTTCCAAAAAGGTTGTATGAGTTCTTAGTTCTATACCAGCAGTATAAAAGTGTTCCCTTCTCTCCACATCCACACTAGCATCTGCAGCTTTGAGATTTAGTGATGTAGGCCATTCTCACTGGGGTTAGGGCAGGCATCCTCAAACTATGGCCTGTGGGCCACATGCAGCCCATCTAGGACATTTATCTGGCCCACCAGGTGTTTTTTTCCACTGCTGCCTGTCCTGCTTAGCAGGCAACTCATCCCGGGGCCTGCAGTTCGGCCCTCCAATGGTCTGAGGGACAGTGAACTGGCCCCCTGCTTACAAAGTTTGAGGACACCGGGTTAGGGGATATTTCAGGGTGGTTTTGATTTGCATTTCTCTGATGATTAGGGACGATGAGTATTTTATCATATGTTTGCTAGCCATTCATCTGTCTTCTTTAGAGAAGGTTCTATTCATGTCTCTTGCCCAGTGATATATAGGATTGTTGGGTCTTTTTTGATTAATTTGAGCTCTGTATAGAGCTCAGTTATCAAGCTTTTGTCCGATTCATAATAAGCAAATATATTTTTCCATTCTGAAGGTCGTCTATTTGCTTTGGTGGTTGTTTCCTTAGCTGTACAGAAGCTTTTCATTTTAATTAAGTCCCATTTGTTTATTTTTGTTGTTGCAATAGCCACCGAAGTCTTCTTCATAAAATCTTCCCCCAGGCCAATATCTTCAAGCCTTTTCCCCACACTTTCTTCAAGGATTGTTGTGGTCTCATGCCTTAGATTTAAATCTTTAAGTTAGTCTGTGATGTGATCTAGTCAGGCAGAGCCAATTCCTCAATTCCTCTTTTTTTTTTTTTTTGGCTAGCTTTTGCTTCCCAGAGACTTAACACACCAACCTAACTCCTTTCAGTGAAAAGAATGAAGCAGTTATTTCTTACACCTGTTCATTAGGGAGCAGGGGTTTTTGTTCTAGATGAATGTTTTTGAAACAGCACCAACCCTTTCAGAAACATCTGGGCAGTGTGTAAACAAGCACACTCCCCACCCGGGCTCCACAGAGATACTTACGAATTGAGAAGGGCCAGGATCAAGCACTCCAGGTAATTCTTATGATGTTCCAGTTGAAAATCTGTGCCTAGAAGAGAGTTTGAAATTTGCTTAGATCGGGTTGGTCTTCAAATAGATGAATTATGCTCTGAAAAGGTGGAGCTCATAAGTGGAGGCTGACCTGACTGTGCTCTTGTGGGGTGAGTGAGTGATACTGCTCTGTTGGGCTCGTCTTACCACAGTCATTCCTGAAGCTGAACAGTTTTATTGGCTTTCTGTGATGATTCGTGTAGAGGCAAAAAACCATTTCAAACTCACACGTTCCCAGCACTGAGTGCTAAATGTCCTGACCTTTGCAGTAAACTTGCTGGCAGAGCAAATCAAAGTCAGGAAATAGGCAAGCAACCCATCTTTCTTAACTGGCAAACACATATATTTTGATAAGACTATTGGCATGTTTTAATAGAATGTAATTGACTATTCCAACTGCATTTCACTCACTGGGGCCTAAAAGGTGCTTTTGGAATGGCAAAAAGATTATTGGGGTTTCTGCTTGTCTGGAGGTTGGTTTGGGGCTGGTTTTAATTTAAAGACTTCAGGAGGCTGGGTGCAGCCGTTCATGCCTATAATCCTAGTACTTTGGTAGGCCAAAGGCAGGAGGCTCCCTTGAGCCTAGAGTTTGAAGTTGCATTGAGCTATGAAGATGCCTTGCACTCTAGCCCAGGCAACAGAGTGAGCCCCTGTCGTTTAAAAAAAAAGAGACTTCAGGAGATAGCTATTCTAGATGGAAATCTGTGTTGTCCATGGTGTAGGAGCTAATTCATTTTTTCTTAAAGTGAATTCATCTCTTAGGATTATTTAAAAAATGTGACCATAAATTTAGAGAATATATCTACTGCTTGATATCATAAGAAACTGCATTTCATGTAAAACGATGAGATGTGAAAGGTATGTTTTGGAATATGAAAAGCTAGAGCTCACTAAATATTAAACATGTGGATCCTTCAGAAAGGATTATGAGTACCTACTATGAGTGCCTAGCTCATAGTAGGTGCTCATAAATGATTATTGTTGAGGAGTGAGATTTAAATTATGAATTTAATATCTGTGGATTGGGAAACAGTGTATTTAGAGAGAACAATAAAAATGTTTCCTTTATCAGCTGATGTTTGTGATGTAAAGATATTTTTGGTTGGTGCTTAAGCAGTTAAGTAGTAGATGTTAAGTTGACTCATTTTAAACACTGTATATTTTCTTTTGCTTTGTAATTGAATATAATAAATAGATTGTTTCCTGGACAGCAGCTGTGGTTTTATTACCAAAAGGGATGCTTTGCTCAGACTGATATCTATTGAAGTATCAGCTGGCACTACTCATAGATAACAAACACAAGCAGTTCCTTTTAATGAGTTGGAAAGTATTATGGGTTTGGGAATGAAGGTTTAAAGTTGTTGATTAGGCAAATCAAGCTGTCTGCCTACTTTCTAATGGTTCTTTGTAAATGGCTGATTTTCCAAAGGCTAATTTTGCAACAGAGATCCTCAAAGCTGCCAAAGCTCTTTTATTTAAAAAACAACAAAACAACAAAACCCCCACAATTTCAAGAAAGGCATGCCTATGCGGTACAGTATTTGTGGTTTCCTAATGTTGACATGACAGACCTGTAATAAGTTAATCGTTGTTTTCTGTAAAACTTTAAATTGAAGTTTCAGCACAGTGTAGTCTTTGAATAAGACATTAGTATTTTCTACTTACGTTTTGGAAGAATGTGTTGATGAGAAGAAGTAGGATTTACCATAATATTAGTTTAAGGAAGTGAAGTTCATGTTGTCATTGAGAGGCACAAGGAATCCCTAGGAACTGTGGACAAGATGACCCAGAGAGCATGAAGAATTCAGTGTCAGACTTCCCACTGCTTTAGTCCTTCTAGGCATTGTGGACGTGAGGGAGAAACTTCCTCTTTTCCACGTGGCCCCAAGGTTTGCTGGACGATCAGCTCACAATTAAGGCAGTTTTTGAGGAGGAGGTTTATTTACAGTGTTCATGGGGGGAATCACAGGGTGATTACCCGATATCCCAATAGGGTCTGGAAATGTTTATGCTTTCCTTTTAAAGGGGTGGGGAAGACAAGGAATATAGGCAATTCTGTTTAGGGGCAATACTGGGTTGCTAGGGAGGATGAGCAGATGGGGGAAACAGATTGACCTGTAAATCATTTTTTTTTTTGCAGATTACATTAACTCAGGAGACAGGTATTATCTTATAATTGTTTGGAACAAGTCTGGTTGCATTCTTGATCTTTTCTGCAATATAGTGAGATTATAAGGAGGAGAGGAGAAATAAATTGTTCTTTGAGTGGGTCTATCTGGTTAGGTAGATAGAGGGAAAGCCTCTTCCAAGGGTCTGCTGATCTCTAAGGGCCTTTAATTAAAAAATATTCCTTATACCAAGGAGTCATATTTTGGAGTGCAATTTCCTGAGCTCCTTCGGCATCTTTGGGAAAAACTGCACCTACAAATGTTCATTTTCCTCCTTAACTGATTTTATCAGTGCTGCATGAACCAAGATACTGCCACACCTCCATCAGACTGCAAATCAGATGTAGACCTAGTGTCTCTATTAGACATGATGATTTAATTTAGAGTCTTTTTTCAATATCATATGGTATTTCTCATGTAATTCCTTGATATCCTTTATTATGTTGATAGATTTTCAGATGATGAATCTCCCTTGCCTCCTGGAATAAGTTCTATTTGATCATAATGTATTGTTATTCATGCATTGGTGAATTCTATTTAATGATATTTAGAGGATTACATAAATGAGTCTAAAATAATAGTAATAATAATAATTATTATTTTTGAGACAGAGCCTCAAGCTGTCACCCTGGGTAGAGTGCTGTGGCATCACAGCTCACAGCAACCTCCAACTCCTGGGCTCAATCGAGTCTCCTGCCTCAGCTTCCCAAGGAGCTGGGTTACAGGTGCCCGCCACAACACCCAGCTATTTGGTTGCAGCTGTCATTGTTGTTTGGCAGGCCCAGGCTGGATTCGAACCCACCACCTTAGGTATATGTGGCTGGCGCCTTAGCCACTTGAGCCACAGGTGCCAAGCCTAAAATAATTATTTTTAAATGGTCCGGGTTAGAACCTTTTCTCAGCTTTACATGTAAACATATAAGCCTTTGAAGTTGTGCCTGGAATGGCTTTTTTTCCCCCAGCCGCTAGTGAAATCATGCCTATCCCTCAAGGCTCTCCTCAATGCCATTTCACCTGTGAAACTTCACCTTGGCCTTGGCCTCTGCTGCATGAAATCACTTCTTTCAAGAATTTGCAATATGTTGTAGCATTAAAGCATAATTTTCAAAAATTTTAACATGACACTTATAAATACATAGTGAGCCCTTGTCAAAAATGTATTTAGTTTATTAATGATGGAAACAGCTGGTTTGAAAGGATTTTTTTTTTTTTTTTTTGGTTTGAAAGGATTTTGATGAACAGGAAATTATACAGTTTCCTGGGAATGGCATGCTACAATGAGTTGGATAATTAAGAGACAAAACTGGTCAAGATCTTGAAGGGCAATAGAATTGTACTACTTGGGGCTATATTTTCTACTGAACAGAGATCACTTGCATTTCTGACAGAGAAAAATACACAAGTATTTACATATCTCACAGGATAAATACTAAATAGCAAGACAAAGAAAGGGACATTCTCCAAGAGAATCAAATAATTCTTGGATGGGACCACCAGAGGATCATGTATCTCCAGTTTTAGACTCCATTTTTCTTAGCAGTAGTGAATTCCACAAGGAGTAAAATCTACTTTATGTTTCAATTTTATGCATTCTGACCTATATCATTATGGTCTGGAGAAAATCATGTGGGTTTGCTTTCTAAACTAAGGGTTAAATCTTGGCTCTGTAACCTTCATTCACACGCATGTATGGTTTGTGTGGTTGGAGAAGGGGTCTGGGAAAGCTAAGAGGGATGGCAAAGATAGATAGAGAGCTTGAGATCATCAGGAGAAAGCACACAGGCACATCTCTGGCATTTCTATATGGTAACAACTCAACATGACCATCTTGCCCCAACCAAGGGTACAAATGGAGTCATAATGACAGCAGCAAGTAAGAGTTCCTATTTGTCTTTCCAGTTGCCTATGTAGGACTTTCCACACCTTCTAAAGGCACTCTCTCCTCTAATATTTCTGGGTTTCCCTCAAGGGGGCTCATGTGACCACAGATCTCAATATGACAGCCATAGTTGCCCAAGCCTATTCTTCTGAGACTTGGGCTTCTTCCTTGCTTGTTTTTGGTGTTTCTGGTGCCATACAAAGCCTCTCCTGGCAATGGAGGATCCTGAAGAATGGAGAGAGCAGCGGAGCTTTCTTCTGATGCTCCCCAGACTGAAAGCTGCCTTTTCTGCCAATTTTCACTGACCTTTCAATTTCTCCTAGGACTGGTTATCTTAACAAGGCAGATTCTTCTGACAAACAGAATGTGAGGAGACTGTTATTGAGATTCATATACATGTATACTCTTGCTTTTGGGAGAAGAAAATGAAGATTTTAAGCAACTCTTATCCAGTTAATATTTGAGTGCTAATTGGGAACAGTTCCTATAGGACAAAGATACAAGGGGACATTCCTGGCCCTTAAGGAGCCAGTTCAGGCTATCTAGTTTAGGTAGGAGAAACATAGCAAAAGTTCAAGGAATTTTGCAAAAATTTAGACATTGAACAAAACACTGTAGAATTTAAACCTAGCCCATGGCAGTTGCAGAGACTTTCGTCAATGATTAGAGATCACATTCCTAAGTCATTAGAGAAATAACACTGAACTTGAAGGATGTTTTTCTCTTCAGAGAGAGCGCTCTAGTTGAGTTTCTGTACTCAGTGTGAAGATGTTTTTTTGCTTATGTACAAAAAGTCTAGAAGCTCACCCTGAAATATTTTAGCCTTCCTAGCAGCCATTTTTTTTTTTTTTTTTTTTTTTT
>NW_003852615.1:1803502-1832556 GCF_000181295.1 Otolemur garnettii
CCCCTCCCCGTATCCTTAGGTTGTTATTAGGTTATAGCTTTCATATAAGAATGTAGCTTTTGATGTAAGTACATAACTAGAAACCAGATCTGCAGATCTCTGCTTTGAGAGATAATGCAGAGATAGAAAAAAGATAAATTAATAAGAAGGTGATAGTCACTCATTCTTCCCTGCCTCCCTTTGACTTCATGTGTAATGCCAGAGTATATTCTAACAAAGCCCTGAGCAACACAAGAGGGTGGTGTAAGAGAGCATTTTCAAACTATATCTTATGGAGCGTACAAGTCCCACAAGATGACTATGAGTAACATTAGTCTATGATTAAATAAGTTTGCAGAGTACTTGGCTTTAAATTCAAGTTCATCCAATTTCTTTCTGCAGAATATCTCAAACTTTTGGACATGCATTATATATTGTCAATCCTCAAAAACAGATCTGGAGTGCATACAACATTCACCAAATAGATGGAATGATATTCCAGAAGACACTCCGAAAACTCTCTTAAGTAACAGGCAGAGGGAGTTTACATCAGTAAGCAGAAGACTCACCAAAGGGCAAGGGAAATTAGGTCCATGAAGTTAAACAGAGGGGGTTTCTAAAATGTGAGGCAAAAACTAATAGGAAAAATGAGGAGGTGGGGGTGGTAAAAAGATAGAGAATACAGATTCAGTGAAGGCTAAAACGTCAGATATTGATGTGGTGCACATAAACCTATATTGAGTTAGTTCAGACCTTTAAAGCCTTGCCCCTAACTACCCCTCACTGACTGCTTTCTTCTCTTATTTCTAGGCTATCCACTGAAATACATAATACAAATGATATTCTTTTGTATAACAAGACACTAAAAGATTAATCCTCTCCCTATTTTGGCTCAGAGAGATAGGCACCTACCATTGCCATATTCCCAAGCAATATTCTAGACTGTACAGAACTTCTCAGTTAATGAAGAGCCAGCATTACAACATTCAGCTACTTAGAAAAGATTGAGAAGCTAAATGGTGAGAAAACTTCTATTAGTGAGAACTGTTGGTGGATTATGAGCCTCAGTGGGTTCTTCCATGATCCTCAAACCTTGTGAGAGAGTCTTTAAGGAGACCACTTGGAAAGCTTAGCATGTATCCTTACGGTTGGAGAACATAGTCCACAGTTTCAGACATCAGGTTGAAAATCAGAGGCTTTGGCTGGAGTCTTTACTTTGAAGACAGAGAAGATACAAAAACTACATTTGAGATAGCATGTGCCTTAGTCACCTCAGGCTACTAAAACAAAAAGCCATAACCTGAGTGGCTTAAACAACAGACATTTATTTTTCACAGTTGTAGAGGCTGAGAAGTCCAAGATCAAGGTGCTGGCGTGGTTGGATTCTGGTGAGGGCCCTCTTTCTGGCTTGTAAACATCTGCCTTCTCTCAGTGTCTTCACATGGCAAAGAGAAGAAGAGGAATCAAACTCTCTGGTGCCTTCTCTTGTAAGGGAACCAATCTCATCACAGGGGTTCCACTCTCAAGCTCTCATCTAAACTTAATCATCTCCCTTAGGCCCCACTTCCTCATATCATCACTGGGTGGGGAAGGATTTCAACATATAAGTCTGGGTGAGGGGGTATAAACATTCAGTGCATAACAGTCTGCAACCCCAGAGTTGCTTGATACAGAAGATGTGTTAGTGTTTCTTCTGGGCTAGAGACACTCAGGGTCTGAACCTTTCTGGGAGACTGCCTGGAAGGGTGGGAAACCCAGTATACAAAGGCTCAAGTTGTACAACCAGGAGCTGAAAGGCTGAAAAGGGTATTCTAAGTAACCAGCTAGAGAAAATACTTACTGAACTACACATAGGGTATTGCTGGAGTTTGGTGGTGAGGAGGTACCTGGAGACCCACAAGTCTCCCTGCTGTGAGGGTCAGCTTTGAATATGCTTCTAGAGTAGAAGAAACCAAGGTCCTCATAAATTCGGGAGGCCAACCAAAACCTCTTCTGCTCCTTGTCCTTTCTTCCTTTTCCCATATTTCAAACCTGGGGTGATCTGAAGCCTAGGAGAAGGGAAAAGAAAAGGAGATTGCATGGGAAAGGTAGGGGAACTTAACTCGATCCCAACCCTTTAATGGAAGGCTGGAGCTGAGGAGAGAAGTTTTGACTTAGTTTTGACTATTTCATAATTCATGGTATTTTATTCACTGAAATGGTACCTCTTGACTACAAGTAGAAGACAATATCTGAACATGAGATTAAGCAAAAGTCAAAGAAAAAACCATCTTTATAGAATGGATTTGAATGAGAGATACTACATGAATAAAAGGAATTTTGATTCCGACATAAATGTTTTGCTCCTTGAACACACAACTTAAACTTACCACCCTTGAGAAGGAGTAACTAGAAATTAACTTTTATTCCTCTGTTTTCTTACTACCTACTTGCTCCTTTAACTTTGAAACTCATTTTCTATAGACATTTCCAATATAAGTTATTGATAGTTTATGGTAAATAACCTTTTTTTTTTTTAAAAGAATATCATTATAATGTAAACTATTTCAGAAAAATCACATCCAGCCCCATGTTAGAAGAATGATACATGATGACCCCAAATTTTTGGGTTTTATCCCTCCAAATGCAAGAAGAGTATCATAGTAGGGTGTTATTAACATAATTCATTATTCAATCAAAGGAAAAAAATGTGATCATCATAGAATTTATAAAACCATTACTTAAACAAATATTAGAAAATGAATAAGACTAATATTTTCTTGTGATAAGGATCTTTTCAGATTGAACCTTCATCTGCATGTGACCCTGGCCAGGTAGATATTTTGCTACTTGACTATGCCACCCACCTGGGACATGGGACTAGTGTCTAGGTCACACAAGAATAAGATGCTGTGATAAAGAGCTGTCAACATGATACCCTACTTACTTCCAAGATAATTAAGTCAACATGGTGTCATTTCATGGCATAGTTAGGGTTGGGCAGTGGTTATCTACACATTAAAATCACCTGGAAAACTTTTAAAACATACTGATATGGGACATGCAGGACCCACCTCAGAGATTCTGATTTAGTGAGTTTAAGTGATGAAATATTTTCTTGACCTAAAGTGAGGTCAAGGCATTAAAAAAACTTTTTTTCATTTCTCAGTTACATAGTTAATTGACTTTTGACCAATTCAGTGGTTCAGGGCACCAAGACCTATGCATTTAAAAATTTGTGTGTAACTTTTGACTCCAAAACCTTAACTATTAACACTAATACCCTACTATTGACTGGAAGCCTTACCAATAACATAAACAGTTGATTGACACATATTTTGTATGTTATATGTATTATATATTATATTATCATGATAAAGCTAGAGAAAAGAAAAATGGCATTAAGAAAACCATAAGGAAAAGAAAATATATTTACTATTTATTAGGTGGCAGTAGATCATTAGAAAGGTCTTAAATCTCATCATCTCCACATTAAGTAGCCTGAGGAGGAAAAGGAAAAGAAGGGGTGGTCTTACCCTGTCTCAGCTGTGGCAAGAATAGAAGAAAATTCATGTATAAGTGGACCTGCACAGTTCAAACCTATGGTTCAAGGGTCAACCATTTTATCATAGAATAATTGTAATTTATTCCTTAGCAGCAGAAAATCCGTGTATAGGAAGACTTTTAAAAAATGATGATTTATTCGCTCATCAAAGATACACAATCTTATAATCCTAAGAATCCTCCTCAATAATTCTGAAAGTAAAGAAACATGTTCCTTCAAGTTATGTACTTACATCAAAAGCTACATTCTTTAGGCCCTTGCACTCTGAAAGCCTCTTATCCATCAACATCTTCATGTCCCCAGAGCCCCACGCCTAATCTTCATAATTTTAAAACTATTATTCTCTTGAAAGAGGGCAAAGCCATGACTAATTAGCTAAAGAAACTTCAAATTTGTATTTTTGGAGACAGGAGTAAAGGACTTACAAGATCAGACAAGGCACATGGCACACATTCATGTTGGCACCATAAGAGCTCTTGAATTGTTTATGAGCTTAGGAAGGATTATTGTTTTTTTTTTTCTTTATTTCATGTGTATATTAAAATTTTTCTCTCACCATGAACATACGCTGCTTTTATAATCAGAACAAAGTTAGGAAAAGGAAATACTTGGAAAGAATATCTTTCAGTCATTTAAACAAGTAATTGAAATTAATTTTTAGTAACAAAGTCTTTTTGGCATCAATATTATGGGATTGCAATATATTTTTAAAAAACAAGTGGGAAACAGCTTTATTAGGCAGCTTAAATCTTCATCACCAGGCAGAAAATATTTCATCACTTAAACTCCTGAAGTACCACTGAGAAAGTCAATGATTTAATCCAGACACCACCCAGTAGTTGTGAAATAGGCATGTGAATAGTCTTTCATCTCATTTCTCCGATTCATATTTTATTCAAGATATTGGAGTTAGTTAAGTAACTCTTGGTGATGCTGCAGTAACAGATCCTGAAATTTTAGTGACTTAACTATAAGGGTTCATTTTTTACTTGTGTAAATCAATTGCAAATCAAGTGGGCAAACAGTTTTGTATTATTAAAATCATATGTCGAATGCATATTCCATTGATTGATTCCAATTACTATCATTTCACTGGGCTCCTCAATCTTGCAACTTCCTCAATTTAGACTTCTTCACTTTTGGTCACACAGATAAAAGAAAGTGGTGGTAAAGGCATGTTGGTCCTTTACTGACATAGCCCAGAAACCATCACTAGATACATGTCCAGTAGAACCTCCGTAAGGTGGTCAAGATAATGAACAAAGGCCACTGTACTGATATGTGTTTGTGGGGTATGTCCAGTCTGTGACAATTAGGTCAACTCAAGGAGGTGGTCAGCGTAGGGAGGTAGTCAACTATGGAGGTTCTACTGTGTATATTTTTAATATATACATATATATGTATTCTTTTTTTTTTTTTGCCAAAACTGGTCATGTGGCCTGAACCTAACTGCAGTGGAGACTGAGAAATGTAGACAAGTGCAAAGAATATTTGGTTTTTACTAACAGTGAGTGTCACAGCCTTTATTTTAAAATTGCAAATAACATTAAAGAAGGAGGTGAGATTTATCATAACAGGATAAAGGTTAACAAGGATATAAAATACTATCTTAGCAGAAACTAATTTTTTCAAAAGATTAATGGAGTTGAAAAAATGCTAAAGGATATGACAGGACAGATCACTGATATGAAGTGGGAGTGAGGATGAGATTAAATAGAGTTGAAAGTGTGAAATGATACTAAGATGTCACTACTGTCAGATTCCCTGAGGAACTATATTGAGACAGGCAAGTGGGGCTTTTAAAATGTCCAGCAGAAGTAGAAAGCTGCCACAATTTATTCATTTCACGTGGTTTGATTTATGTTGCTTACAATGAACTTCAAAGAGAAATGTGCCAATGGTTCGTAAATGTCATATAAACACAACTTCACATAAACATCAGTCTGGAACTCCACCAACCTGTCCAGATCTGGTGGATATTCAGCAGAGCAAACTAGCAAAGGACTATTTTTAACCTTCGCAGTTAACGATAACTGTGTTCATTTTTCTACTTCTTTAGCAGGCTGTCCATTTAATGTTCTACTTTTAGGCAGCAATTTATGTTCTCCATGGTTTTGCAAGTCAGTTTAGATTTCTCAAGAAAAAATTTCTGTGAATTCAAGGGAAATGATGTTTTCCAATCAGGTACACTGTGCCTAGGATTGTGCTCTGTGCACTCATGGATTTCTTAAGTAAATGATAGTAATTGATTTATAAATATTGTGACTCAATATTTATATTCCAAATCAATGGAATATGCATTTGACATGTGATTTTAATAATATATGCATCAGATAATTTTACAATGCCTCATTACTGTCATTTGGATTCAATGGAATTAATGACAAAATGTGAGATAAGTTGGTCCCTTACTATATTTTCCTACAATTGACCAAGAAGAATTTAAGGTAGACTAATACCTAGGCAAGTTATATTTGTCAGAAATTTATAAAGGATAACCTTTTCCTTTTTCAATTTACCAATAAAAAAGAAAAGAGAAAGGAAGGAGAAAATCAATTTTGAACTATTTAAAAAGTCTTTTGCATTCTCTTTAGATCATGTATACCCAGTTTTGTTTCATAGCTGTCCTTTATCGTTTTGTTTCTCTTTTTATGGTTTTGTAATAAATGGAGTACAAACTACACAATTTTTATTGGCTGCCAAATAGACAACTGTGAAATTAATAGTTTTATACATGAAGGTATGAAATCTCTGAATATATGATTTTCTTTGGCTCTTGTTACCTTTCTGGCTTCTTTTGTGAAGAGGTGTGAATAATCAGTTTAATCCATCAAGAAATCTCCAGGAAAGTCCACAAATTTAAATAGCTTTTGAACCAAATGTCAAAGATGTAAGCCACCTCAGCACATCCTGCAGTGACTTTCTCTTGGCTCAGAGTGAATCTTAAATTAGCATACCATTGAAAGAGTTGATCCATCATTTCAAGTCCCTAAGTTTGAATGCACATTGCTGAAACAATTAAATTTAACTTTCAATCATGGAGAATTAAACAGGCATAATTTGATAAGAGCACTACTTCTCTTTCGTCTCCTAGAGTGAGTTAATAAGGTATATAACTTCAAAAAATCTCAAAGGATTTTTGACTCTGCCTTTTCCCCAAAACAAATGTTTCTGCTGTTGTTGCTTCCATAACATCAGAGCATGCCACTCAGAGGACAGACTTTATATTTCAGAGTCTCCCACATGTTTATGGCAGAATTAATCAGACATCCTTAAAGCTTGGGCCAATTGTGTTGATGTAGGCTATATTACAAGTGTCTGCCTATCAGTTTGTCTCTACGTCAAATAGTGAGCAACATGAGTGTCCCTCTTAAGCATCATTACAACTGTTTTCAGCACAAATCTCAACACTGACAAATGTTCAATTCATTTTTACAAAAATATTAGAATATTAATTTTTAGTTAAACTGATGTATTCAGGAGTCGTGGGACAGATACTGAGTGTGTAATTTGGTTATTTGTAGACTCTTGTCTTTCTAAATTCTTTCCAAATGCCAGTAAGCCAACAAAAGGACCCCCAAGCTGTGCCCTTGGCCTTAGCTAATGTCGAAAATAAAAAAAGACTATCTTAAATAAACCAGTACCATGAATTATAACTGCATGAAGAAAGCTAACTAGAGATATTACTTTTTTCCTAAGGCCTATGAAATTTTATTTAAATTATTTTTCTTAAAAGGAGATAGAACTAACACATGACAAACTTCAAGAATGTGTCCAGTGCTAAAATTCCCACTCAAATTTGCAATCTAAATTTAGTTTTTGGCTGCAAGTCCTCTCCCTCTCCTCCCTGTCACCAATGTTTCTAGATAAAGCAGGACTTTTGCTTTGAAGTTTACTGTTGAAGAAACTAAGCGCAGTGAAAGAGGAGAAGCAGGGGACACAGGCACAACATACCACTTTATCTAAATAACTGAAAGTGCATGAACCAATCCTGGATGTCTATTTACTTTAACATGACCTGTAGACAGGTTTCTACAGAATTATGCACATGTAACTTTTTGGGAGAAAAGGTATTTCTCAGAAACATCAAATATGGAATAAAGAATGCTCTAAGACATGAAATAAGATAGACAGAAGGGGAATTATAGAATAATTGGAGTGACATCAGCAAGATGGTTGACTAGGAGTTTCCAAAGCTTGTTCTCTCCCAGCAACATTAATCTGAACCACTGTCTACAGATGCTGATCTGTGCCCTGCCCTTAGGCTGAGTGTGGGCTTGAAACAGCTACAACCCAACACCTGGCTGGGGAGAAATGGAGAAACCCAGCTTTCCAGAACGCATCCGGGCAGTGCCCTCCATCTGCTGCCAGCTGCTGTGAGACCAACTCTCAAGCAAACTATAGTGCTCCCTATAGTTTCCTGCCAACCCAGCCTGCCTGAAAAGGGACTCACCCTCTCTGATCAGAGGCCTAAGGCATCGCTTGGTAGTTTGATGCTGGGCAGCACCTGCCCTTTGGACGAACACAGGCCGATCTAGCCCCCCTGGCTGAGGAGGGACGGCAGAGCCCAAGCTCTCCTACACTCACCTAGGACAATTCCCAGCATCCTGCTATAGGCTGCCATGAGCCCAAGATGTGAATGGACAGCATTCTTCCTTTTCTGTCCCCCACTGCATCTTGCATGCATGGTTTACCTGGGAGTGGCCCCACCCTCTCTGGTTGGAGGCCCAAGGTGCTGTATTGGATGGTGCCCCACTATCTGTCAGAGTTTGGGGTGATGGAGTTGTAGCTGCCACCCAGCTGAGAAGCAACGAGGAGCCCAAGTTCTCCTGCGCATACCTCATGGTACTGTTCCTGCCACCCTACATGAGCTGTAGTGAGACTGAGACATGAGTGGATAGCACCCCCTTCAACATCTTTCTCATCCTGTTTTTTTGGAAGAGTCCCCATCCTCCCTGGTCACAGGCCCACTTTAAAGTTGGGCAGCCTGGGAAGGGATGTGGAGAAGAGGACCTCCCCATCTCCATGCACCCGGTGCTGTGTACATGGCTGCCTCTGCTTCCAAGCATGAACTTCTGGCATGGTGAAGTTCAGGATGTCCAATTTTGGGAGTGGGGTACAGCTTACCACACCTTGGTTCTACACAGAGGGTAAGGCTACAGCAGCCTTGGGCAATCAGGGGATCCTGGGGTAACCATGCGTCTCCATTAAGGGTAGGCAACTCTTAGCCAAGAAGAGAATACAGCAACCCTGGACCCCCTTAGAACCAAGGGGACCAGGGCACCAGTACCCACCATCTGGGCCTTCTCCTCCCCTCCTTGACCCACTGCTGCTGAGGCAACCATGGCTGTCTCTATTCAGAAGTGGCAAGAATTCCACCTGCCATAATTAAATCATGTCACCTGGGAGCAGCTGCCCCACCTAACACAGTCCTTGTCTTAGCCCAGAATTCCACAGAGATTGGGGATCACCCCTTTCTCTAAAAAACTTCAAAAAGCAATTTTGTGTGCCCCAAGGATAAAAGCAACCCTGCCACTGGGGCAGGGCAAGGCTACAATGTCTTTCTCCAATGCACGTTTCCTTTGGGAGGAGCCTTCCTCCCTGGAGGCAAGTCCCTGGTACAAGCACACTTTCCCCACTGGAGTATTTCAGCAAGAAAAATATTAGCCGAATTTAAAAATGTACAAGTAACTCAAACAGACATTTCTTAAAAGAAGACATACAGAATTTTCAACAGATACGTGTATATGAAAAAATGTTCACCATCGCTAATCATGAAGGAAATTCAGATGAAAAGTATAATGAGATATCACCTAACACCTGTTAGAATGGCTCTTATCAAAATGACAAAGACAAGTACTGAAGAGGCTATGAAGGGAATTCTTGTACACTGTTTTTGGGGGATGTGATTGGTATAGTCATTATGGAAAACAGTATGGAAGTTTCTCAAAAAATTAAAAGTAGAACTGCCATATGATTCAGCAATTCCACTTCTGAGTATATATACAAAGGAATTGGAATCAGTATGCTTAAGAGATCTGCACGCCCATCTTCACTGTAGCATCACTGACAATAGCTAATATGTGGAAGCAACCTCAGTGTCTGGCATAGAATGAATGACAGACAGAGAACATGGTGTGTATATATACACACTGAGGGCACTTTGTTATCCTTGCTAGAGTGCCGTGGCCTCAAATTTCTGGGCTTAAATGATTCTCTTGCCTCAGCCTCCCAAGTAGCTGGGACTACAGGCACCTGCCACAATGCCCAGCTACTTTTAGAGACAAGGTCTCACTGTGGCTCAGGCTGGAACACTATAATATTATTATTCTTTTAAAAAGAGCAAAACTCTGGAATTTGTGACAATATGGGTGAACCTGGTAGTTACGCTAAGTGAAATGAGGTACTGAAAGAGCATCACTGCCTGATCTCCTTTACATGCAGAATTGGAAAAAGTTCAACTCATGGAAGCAGGGATAAAATGGTTTCCAGAGCCTGGGGTAGGAGTGTGGGGAACATCAGGAGGTGTCAGCCAAAAGTTACACGATTTCATTTGGACAGGAGTAGATCTACATTCTAGAGATCTAAGGTAAACAATGTTGACTATAATTAATACTATAGTTTATACTTGAAATTTGCTAAGTATTTTTAAAATTTCCAAATATTATGGATACATAGTAGAGGTATATAAGATATAATTTCAAGTGAAGAGATCACATTGTAAAACAGTCTGTGTAAAGAAAGTTTAGAAGTATATATATAATACCGATCTAGATCTACAGCATTTCTAGAAGGATACATAGGAAACTTAGAATTCTTACCTCTATGGAGGAGAAAAAAAAATTGAAGAGGTGAAGAAAATTTTTACATATTATTAAAATGCTCTTTGATTCTGTTGAAATTTTTATGAGTACTGTTTTCTGTAAAAATAGAAAAGGGAATTGTCCCATAATTCCTAAAAAGAATAAGACCTGTGTAGTATGGTGTTTATTGGGGTATAGGGTATTTCCACAGCAAGCAAGATGAAACAGCAGTGGCAGCAGCAAAGACAGGAGAGTCTGACCTGAGCTTGGTTGGCTTTTGATTTTTGATATCCTTATTTATCTGTGTAATTTTGAATATCAGCCCTTTCTGATGTCATCCCTGTCTATGCTTCTACCATTTCCTCCCTACAGCAGCACAACTCTTAAGAGAGTAAATCTTTTTTTTTTTAATTTATTATTATTTTTTATTGTTATTGTTAAATCATGTTTGTATACATTAATACTATCATGGGTTACAGTGTGTTGTTTCCATATACAATTCGAAATACTTTCATCCATTTGGCCAACATAGCCTTAATGTCATCCTCATAGTTGTGTTAAGACATTTATAATCCACATTTAGAAAGATTCACATATACCCTTATAAGATAAATCATAGGCGTGATCCTTGCAATCCCCCTCCCTTCCCCCATCCTCCCCCTCCTCTCCCCTCTCTCTCCTCTTTCCCCGCATTCTTGGACAAAAATTGGGTTATAGCTTTCCTATGATGGCTAACAGTTAGTTTTATAATAGGGTTGATTACATTGGATACTTTTTCTTCCATTCTTGAGATACTTTGCTAAGAAGAATATTTTCTAGCTCCATCCATGTAAACATGAAGGAGGTAAAGTTTCCATCTTTCTTTATGGCTGCATAATATTCCATGGTGTACATATACCACAATTTATTGATCTATTCATGGGTTGATGGGCATTTGGGCTTCTTCCATGACCTAGGAATTTTTTTTTTTATTAAATTATAGCTGTGTACATTAATGCAATCATGGGGTACAGTGTAGAGTTTTCATATACAATTTGAAATAGTTTCATCAAACTGGTTAACATAGACTTTATGACATTTACTTAGTTTCTTGTGCTAAGACATTTATACTCTACTTTTAGAAAGATTCACTTGTATCCTCGTAAGACAAACCATAGAGATGATCTTTCCAATCACCCTCCCTCCGTCCATCTGCCCTTCTCCCCTTCCCTCCCTTTCCCCTTATTCTTGGGCTATAATTAGGTTATAGCTTTCATATGAGAACTATAAATTAGTTTCATAATAGGGATGTGTACAAAGAGAGTAAATCTTAAATATTCTCACCACATCACACAAAAAAGGTAACCATGTGAGGGGACAGATAGGTTAATCAGCCTGATAGTGGTAATTATTTCACAATGTACGTGCATACCAAAACAACATGCTTTACACCTTAAATATATTTAATTTTTGTTCATCAGTCATACACATATCTTACTAAAGCTAAAGGGAAATAATAAACCTTCAAAAATGCAAAAAAGGAAAATAATTGTCTATAAGATATTTAACTGAAAATAGGGATACTCACCTATTAAGAGGCTGTTGGAGTAATCTAAGCATGAAGTAATGATGCCAGTCTAGACTCCACTCTAGACCAGTGGTTACTGAACTCCATTAATCATTAGAATCACTTGGAGAGCTTGCTAAAACACAGATAAAATACAGATTCTAACTGATTGAGTCTGGGAGGGGACAAAGTATTTGCATTCCTAAAAGGCTCCCAGGTGGTACTGATGCAGTTGACCTACAAACCATGCTCTGAGTAGCACTGCTATAAACTACTGAGGTAAAAACAACAAAACCCAAACTGGCTATCACTGAGGATCAAAATTATCTAAGGAAAAAGACACTAAAAATTCTAGCATGATATTGGTGTTGTTCACCTGCATGGAAATTGGGGAGAAACATCCTTGTTGAGAGTGTGAAAGGTGAGGTCTTCATAAATGCTTGCTTTGAGATGACATCAGGGTACTGACGTTTGCTTGACTTGTAGGGACCAGGAAGTATCTGTCACAGGTACATAGTTAGAATTCAGATTTAAAGGTAAAGATCCATGAGTTTCATTAATCCAGTGGTCCAACTCAAGTGAGGAAAAAGATTGAGTTATGAGAAGAAATCAAAGAGCCACTCACAGAACCTCAAAGCATTTTAGTATCCTTAGGAAAGAGGGTGAGATACTCCAAAGGAAAGAGAAGAAGGCTTGGTCACAGCAACAGAAGAGGAGCTGGCAGGTGAGCGTTTCACACCGTTAAAGTAGCGAGCAGTATCTGAGTAGTATTTCCTTTATTAATAAGTTGTCTGTGGTGAATACCTTAAAGAGATCGGGGAAAATGAAAACCAGAGAGAGATGTTCCAGGATTAATATGCTCACTGTAGTCATTTTATCAGTAGCATGGAGCAGAAGCCAGACGGGAAGTAGTTAAGGACAAAATGAGAAAAAAAGTGGGGAAATTAGCATGAATGAAAATTTAAATTTTGTTTACTGAACAAAGATTCAAGGATATCTAGGATGTTTACAACTTCCACTGATTGTTTCTTTTAATATTTTCCAACAGTCACGTGTAGGTTGTGGTGGGCAGAAAAATGGTTCTCCAAAAGATAACCACATTCTAACTCCTGGAATTTCTGAATGTTATCTGGGAGGAAAAGGGATCTTTACAAATGTGAATAATTAAAGATCTTGAGATGCAGAGTGTATCGTGGATTATCCAGGTGTGTCCTAAAATGTGGCACAGGTATTATTATATATGGGAGGCTAAGGGGAGTTTTTACATAAAAGAATAAAAGATCTTTTAGATCAAAGAATAAAAGATCAATGTGACCACCAATGAAAGATGCTATGCTGCTGCTGGCTCTGAGAATGAGGGAAGGGGCCATGCACCAAGGAATGCAAGGAATGCTGCTCTGGAAGCTGGAAAAGACAAGCAAACAGATTCTCCCTTTGAGCCTCCAGAGGGAGCATGGCCCTGACAACACCTTAATTCCAGCACAATGAAACTGTTTTTCAAAATCTCAAGCTTAAAAACTGTAAGAGAATGAACTTATCATGTGGCTTGAAGCTACCAAGGTTGTGGTGACTTGTTAAAACAGCCATAGGAAACTAATACATAGGTTAATATTCAATTGTATTTGGGCAATAAATTTAGTGTATCAAGTCATCTGTCTACTCTGAGACTATAACAATCATTCTAAGTGATTATGAACTATTACTCCATGGAGGGTCATAATATTTTGCTACTCTTCTTACATCCAGTTTGGTAAGAAACAATTTTTCTGTATTGTAAGAACTTGTAGGATATCGTTATTTAAAGAATTTGGAAGATTAGTTAAGAGAAATAAATTTTTTCCACTAAAATGTTAAATTTTGGACTAGCCAAACTAGCCAAAGTGAGTTGTCCAAGTAGCAAATAAATTAGAATACATTCCAGAAAGTACAGTCATCAGCATTTCATAACACAGATGCCAAGAAGAAAATACCAATATCTCAGTAACCATAAAAGTCCTTTGACAAAATCCTAAGAGGCATAGCAAGAAAATTCCAGAAAATCAATATTATGTGGCAACTGGGAGCTTTGTCTACAAAGATACTTTGTATTTAATTGTGTCACTTTTTGAAAAATATCTTACAGCATTGAAAAAATGACATTCAACAGGAAAAATAAACTCAACTTAAAAATGAGCAAAGGGATCGAGAGACATTTCTCCAAAGAAACTAATGGGTAATAAGCACATGAAGAGATGCTTAGTGTACTTATGGTTAGGCAAATGCTTATCCAAACCACTATGAAACACAATGTCATACTCATCAAACAGAAAGTAAATATTGGCAAAAATGTAGAGACATTGAACTCTTGTGTATTGTTGGTGAGAATGTAAAATGCTATAGCACAGGGGTGTCTGACCTGTGGCCCATGGGTTGGTCACATGCTGGTTATTTGAGGACTGTTCTGCTTATCTGTGGTGTCAGATATGGTGAAAAGTATGCACAGAACTTTTTTTTTTTTTCTGTGCTCATCAGCTTTCATTAGTGTTTGTGTGTTTAATGTGTGAACGAAGACACATTCTTCAAGTTTGTACTAGAGAAGAAAGAGGTTGAACACCCTTGTGCTTAGCAGTTTTGGAAAACAGTTTGGCAGTTCTTCAAAAAATTAAACATGGAATTAACATACAACCCAGATCTCTTTGGGGGTACAGGAATACTTTATTTTGTTGTGCTTTGCTTTATTACATGTCACAGATAATCTGTTTTGACAAGTTGAAGGTGTGTGGCAAACTTGCATCAAGCAAGTCTACCAGCACAAATTTTCCAATTACCTGTGTTCACTCCATGCCTCTGTGTCACATTGTGGTAATTTCCCCAATATTTCAAACTTTTTCATATTATTATATCTGTTATGGTACATGATCATGATCTTTGATGTTACTATTAGCATTGTTTTGGGGCATCACAGACGGCACCACATATGATGGGGACTTAATGGATAGATTTTGTGTGTGATCTGACTTCTCTACTGACAGCCACTGCCCATCTCTCTTCCTTTCCTCAGGCCTCCTATTCCCTGAGATATGACGATATTGGAATCAGGTCAATTAATAACTCTACGGTCGTCTCTAAGTGTTCTAATGAAAGGAAGAGTGTCACATCTCTCACTTTAAATCAAAAGCTGGAAATGATTAAGCTTATTAAGGAAGGCATAGGTCAAAAGCTGAGAAAGGCCAAAAGCTTGCCGTCCTGCACCAAACAGCCAAGTTGTGAATGCAAAGGAAAAGTTCTTAAAGGAAATGAGAAGTACTACTCCAGGGAACACATGGATGACAAAAAAATTAAACAGCCTTATTGATGATGCAGAGAAACTTTAGTGGTTGGATGGAAGATCAAACCAGCTACAACATTCCCTTTTGCTAGAGCCTAATCCGGAGCAAGGCCCTAAGTCTCTTAAATTCTATGAAGGCTGAGAGAGGTGAGAAAGCTACAGAAGAAAAGTTTGTAGCTGGTAGACATTGGTTCATGAGGGTTAAGAAAAGAAGTAGTTCATGGCTAAAAATAAGTGCAAGGTGAAGCAGCAAGTATTGATGTAGAAGCTGCAGCAAGTTTTCTAGATCCAGCTAAAAACATTGACAAAGGTGTCTACACTAAAGAACAGATCTCCAATGTAGACTGAACAGCCTTTCTGTTGGAAGAAGATGCCAACAACTTTCATAGGTAAAGAGTAAAAATCAATGCCTGGTTTCAAAGCTTCAAAGGATAGGCTGCTTCTGTTGTTAAGGGCTGATGCAACTGGAGACTTTAAGTTGAAGTGCACATACATTTACCATTTTAAAAATCCTTAAGAAGTTTGCAAAATATTTTCTGCCTATGTCTATAAATGGAACAACAAAGAGTGGATGACAGGACATCTGTTTACAGCATGGCTTACTAAATATTTTAAGCCCATTGTTGAGACCTAATGCTCAGATCAAAAATGATTACTTTCAAAAATGTTACTGTACGTTAACAATGCACCTACTCACTTAAGAGCTCTAATTGAGATGAACAAGAGTAATGTTTTTTTTTCCTCAGTGCTATCAAAAGACCCATTCTTCAGCCCATACATTGAGGAGTAATTTTGACTCTGAAGTCAAATTTCTGCTGAAATTTTCCTTTCCCTCTTAAATTCAGTTCCCAATACAGTGCACTAAACTTGTAGTTCACACAACTGTAGTATACTTTTTTGTATGTCCACTGCTCCCACCAGTTAAGTTCTTGTTTGTTTCAAAATCTGTTTAATCCAGTTGGCTATTATTATAAATCTAATAAATATTTATTATAATTACAGTATTTAATGAGGCACTCTATAAATAGAATAAATGTTTGAGTGAGAATTATTTCTATGAAAACTGAGGCAAACTCTTTGAGGGGTTGATAAAAATATGGCTCCGGGGTTGATAAAAATATGGCTCCAGGGTTGCTGTGTAATAAGATGTGAATAGGACAGTTGTGGTTGGAGGGAGGGGTCATACCACTCTAAAAAGTTTTTGTGCTCAACACTCTTGATAAGGGACCCTGTATTCTTTTCTGATCTGAGACTAATTAGAAATTTGAATGTGACATTGTGATAATTTGCCCTATATCTGAGTGTTGTTAAATGAATGTATATTTACATATTTTAGTTAAAATGTTAATGTACGAATCAATTTTTGATTGTCTACATTAACTAACTTTTACTTTAAACAACCATCTGCTGGTCCTGAGTATATCATGTAAGAGGGAATCTACTGTACCTTCAACCTGTCCCCTTACCTCTTTGGTGTGAGCTGGGAAATAAATAATAGGGCTAAGAGAGAAATTCAGTTTTCTCATAAGAGCTTTTCTAAAACAAGTCCTAGTACTTGCTTCCTGTTTTTTAAAGAAGACAAATTTAACTGTTTTGTTCCTTGAGGAGGTAGAGGAAGATCCAGGTATGTTGTAGATATATCATTGTTCTCTACTCACTGCAGACTGTACAGACTAGATGGGCTCCAAATGGTTAGAGCCAAGCCATTTGTTTTAAAATTTATAAATGTCAAGCAGTTTTTCTTATCTCTTTTTGAAGCTGAGGTTTGAATATTTGTATTTTTGTCCTTTCTTATTTTTCTGACTTGTGCTGGAGTGAACCCTCTGAATAGGAGGCTCTCTTTTTACAGGCTAATGGCCACAGAGAGGTTGAAGCTGCTCTTGACTAAGGTCTTGGACTTGAAAGAGATGCTTATGTGATGTTTAGGATTCCCTAATCACACTTGTCTTCTCTGTCAGCCCAGGCAGTTTTAACACCTGTGTATTTGAAGAAGTGCTGGCCTGTGACCTGCTTACTTAATGAACAGAAAGTTCTGTAGACTCGCAGCAAAGAGCTTTTAAGAATTTCTAAACTCTACTAAAAAATAAATATGCCCATGACTCACTGTGTGCAAATGCAAGGTACTTTTTGCTCATGTTGGAAATCAGTGGAGTTTCTCCAGCTCTTTAGTTTACTTTTCATAAGCTATAATATTACGTTTTTTTTGAGAATTCCCAGTAACCAAAATTATAGCACAGCTGCACAGTTCTGAATGCAGCTGCCAGACTGGAGTGGATCTTGTCATGTTTCTTTGAAAGGATGTTTGTGGTTATCTGACAAAATAAAGAGCTTAATCAAGGATAAAGCTTTTTATTACATCTCTCCCTTTTCTGTTCGCCATCTAATGTATTTTATGAGATGATTTATCTGATTGTTACAAAGATCTGATTAATGATAAAAATATTTTAGTACTTAGTTGAACAAATTGAATTTTTCTTTTCCTCCCCACCCCTCACTTCTTGTTAGTAAATTGAAGCAGCTTGAAATATATCCCTTTGCAATCGACATAACTATTTTGTTGAATGCATTTTTTGTTGTCATTATAATCACTTCGGAAAAGAATTTTTTTTAAAGACTCATTTGTGTGATGTATTTTTTTTTTAAAAAACGTTATTTTTAAGAGCAGTTTTAGCTTCAAAGAAAAATTGAGCAGAAAGTATAGAGTACCAAGATTTCCCTCCATTCCCACACACGCCCAGTCTCTCCCACTATCTGCATCCTGCACCAGAATGGTGTGTTTGTTACAGTTGATGAACCTGCTTTGACACATCATTATCACCTGAAGTTCACAGTTGACATTAGAGTTCACTCTTGGTGCTGTGTATACTGCAGGCTTTGACATACATTTACAATTATGGTGTCACAGGATAGTTTTCCTACCTTACTATGCTCTGCCCATTCTTCCCTTCCTACCCACAACCACTGCTAGCCACTGGTCTTTTGTGGCTTCATAGGTTTCTCTTTTTTAGAATGTCATGGAGTTGGAATCATATAGTATGTAGCCTTTTCATCTTGGCTTCTCTCACTTAACAGAATGTTATGCATTTAAGGTTCAGCCACGTTTTGTACTGGCATACTAGTTCATTTCTTTTTACTGCTGAATAATATTCCATTGTTTGAATGTACCGTGTTTTATTTGTTTATTTATCTACTAAAGAACATCTTAGTTGCTTCAAGTTTTGGCAATTATGAATAAAGTTTCTATAGACATTAATATATAGGTGTTTGTGTGGGCATAAGTTTTTGATTCATTTGAGGAAATACCAAGAAGTGTGATTGCTAGATGGAATAATAACAATTGGTAGACTTTTTTTTGAGGCAGAGCCTCAAGCTGTCGCCCTGGGTAGAATGCTGTGGCACCCCAGCTCATAGCAACTTCCAACTCCTAGGCTCAAGCGATTCTCCTGCCTTCTCCTCCCAAGTAGCTGGGACTACAGGTGTCTACACAACACCCGGCTATTTTTTGGTTGCAGCCATCATTGTTTGGTGGGCCCGGGCTGGATTTGAACCCACCAGCTCAGGTGTATGTGGCTGGTGCCTGAGCCGCTTGAGTCACAGGTGCTGAGCCGGTAGAATTTTTTAACAATGTGCCAAATGGTCTTTCAAAAAAGCTGTACCATTTTACATTCCAACCAGCAAAAATAGAGAGTTCTTGGTGTGAGGTATTTTAATATGCATTTACCTCAAATTTTATAATAATCTCATAAAATGGATACTGATAACGTTCATATGCAAAAGCGGTCAGATACACTTTCACTGAGACTAAGAAACTAGTCTGAAGTCTATCCTTGGTCAGAAGTTTGCACTATTTCTTCTTTTCTTCTGCGCCATGTTGCTTCCTCTAAATACCAAACACAATGGAACAAATGAAACATTTATAAATCTATTACCTTGAACCATTTTTTAATAATATAATCTTTCTAAACATTTTAAATTATTATGGGCCCATAATACTCGTATATTTTTTTATGGTACATGGGATGTTATGATATAGGCATACAATGTGAATTAACCAAATTAGGATAATTGGGGTATCCATCACCTCACACATTTATTTATTTTTAAGTATACCCTAACTTATTGTTGATTATAGTCACTTTGTTGTGCTAGCAAATATTGCTCATTCTATCTATGTATTTTTGCACCCATTAACCACCCCCACTTTATCTCTCTCTTTTCCCTTTCCCCTTCCCAGCCTATGGTGACCATCAGTCTCCTGTCTCCATGAGATGGATTGTTTTTAGTATTTACCTCCCACATATGAGTGACAGCAGGTAAGATTTGTCTTTCTGCGCTTGGCTTATTATACTTAACCTAATGTTCTCTAGTCTCATCCATGTTGTTGCAAATGACAGGATGTCATTCTTCTTTAGTGGCAATAAATATTCCATTGTATATATGTCCCATAATTTCTTTATATATTCATATATTGATGGACACATAGGTTGATTCCAAATCTTGGCTATTGTGAATAGTGCTGCAATAAACATGAGAGTAGATTTTTTTTTGATATACCAAATTTCCTTCCACTGAATATATACCTAGAAGTGGGGGTTAGTTGCTGAGTTATAGGGCATTATAGTTCTATTTTTAGTTTTTCAAGGAACCTCCATACTGTTCTCTACAGTTGTTGCACTAGTTTATGTTCCCAAAGTATATGAGAATTCCCTTTTCTCCACATTCTTGCCAGTATTTGTTATTGTCTGTCTTTTTTTTTATAAAAGCCATTTTAACTGAGGTGAGATATTTCATTGTCATCTGATTTACATTCTCTGATGCCTAATGATTTTCAACATTTTTTCATATACCTGTTGGCATTTGCATGCCTTACGTGCACACTGATAAGTATTGGAACTTCTGAGCAGATCATTTGACTTTTTTCCTATTGACTTGTTGTTATTAATCCCTTGTCAGATGAATAATTTGAAAATGTTTTCTCACATTCTGTAGGTTTTCTCTTCACTTTCTTGATTGTTTCCCATGTGCAGAAGCTTTTTAGCTTGATGTGATTCTATTTGTCCAATTTTGCTTTGGTTGCCTGTAATTTGGGGGTATTATGCAAAAAATCATTGCCCAGAATAATGTTCTAAAGCATTTCCCGAATACTTTCTTTTAGAAATTTTGTAGTTTCAGCTCTTAGACTTAAATTTTCAATCCATTCTTATTTGATTTTTATATATGGTATGAGGTAAGGGTCTGGTTTCAGACTTCTGCATATGGATATTCAGTTTTCTCAGAACCATTTATTGAAGAGACTGCCCTTTCCCCACTGTATGTTCTTGGCACCTTTGAGGAAATTAAGTTCACTGTAGATGTGTGAATTTTCTTCTGGGTCCTAAGTGTCTATGTGTCTGTGTCATCGGCATCACTTCAGGCTTGCTCACTGGTACCTTATTTGTTTGGTCATGTTTCCTGGGAATTCTTCATTCTATGGATGTGCATCAGTGTCTGGGCATTGACAAGCTGGGCATTGATTTTAATCTCCACAGTAAAGGCTTGTTTGGGCCTGAAGGCTTTCTAGATATTCAAAGAGAATTAAGTGTTGTGATCTGCAGTGGAGGTGCCCCAAATGCAGTAATGCTGTGTCTCGCAGACTCCTGGGTACTGCCTTAATAGATATGGGTATGTTATGGGAGAATTCCCAGTGTTAGTGGGCAAAGTCTTCCACTCTCTTTCCCTCATTCTCTGTGCTGGGTTGCTAAAATTAGGGGAAGGGTGACATGAGCACTTTCTGTGGTCACTAGTGTCAGGTCACACCTGAACAGCCCAGTCTCATCCAAAGCCCACCATGACTATTGCCTGACTACCAGTGATGTTTATTCAAAGCTCAAGCCCTGCGCCCCCGCCCCCAAGGGCTCTTTAGTTAGCAGGTGGTGGCCTTCCAGGACTGGGTCTTTCTCTTTGGGATAGTATGTTTCCATCTGACCCCGGGTGGGTCCAGAAATGCCTCCAAGAATCATGGCCTAAACTTGGGCTTCAGGAGTTTTCTTGGTATTTTATTTTCTGTGGCTGAGCTGGCATCCATGTTGTAAGCCAGAGTTCTTTGAACCCCTCCTTTTTTTCTCCCCAAGGGAAGAAGACTCTCCAGGTTGCATTGCCTATAGTTGGGGGAAGGGTGACATAGGCACTGGCTGGACCACTAATTCTTGTGTCTCACTGAGTCATGTTCAACCCAAGTTTATTGGTCCTGAGCCAGCACAGCTACAGGAATTGCCAAGGACTACAGCCTTTGTGACCTGTCTGCCATACAAATTTACTCCAGGCTCTGGGCTACTTTTTGTCAGCTGAAGATGGGGCTAGCTAGAACTCAATTTTCAATTTTAGGGTAGAGGATTTCCCACTGGTTACATTGGTAAATAGTCTCTTTATTGGCACTAGCAGGATTCTGTCCTGTGCTGTGTTCCTTGTGCCAGGGCAGCCCCGACTTTCAAGACAAAGCCATAGTCACTTCATTGATCCTCCCGGGACACAGACTCTTTTTCCACTGGGCGTGCTGGTGTGGCACTGCTGGGGGGAAGAAAAAGGGTGGCATCGGCAATGAAAGATTGTCTTTTCTGTCCTCTTAAGGTTCTCTGTCCTTGAAATTATGTTAAAACCATAATTGCTTACCTGATTTTGGGTTCTTTGAACAGTGATGGCTTGTATGGATAGTTGCTGTATTTTGTGTTCTTCTGGAGGAACAAGTGCTGGAAGTTTTTATTGGCCATCTTGCTCTGCCTTCCCCAGCAAATACTCTTGAAATATAACCAGAAATATTGTATAATGGCTTTATATATGTTAAACCTGAAGTCTTGCTTGATGGTATGTTCAGAGTACCATAGCTAGGGGTAGAACCAATTTTGTTCCGAGGTCTCTTAACTTCAGATTTTAGGGATTTTAGGACTGGAAAGGCTGATTTTCATATGCTATTTATGTCTTGCTACATTAAATTCACTTTCATTTTCAAGGAGTTTTGTTCAGTCTGCAGTTTATTTTTAAAAAAGTTTTGCTCTATTTGGTCACATATATTATTGAATTAACAGGCAAATTCAGACTTGAGTAACTTGGAAAACTGGAGTGTTTTAAAATGAGAACTCACACAGAAAGGTTTTTAGTCTATGTGTCATAAAAATGAAGGGAATTTATTACAGTGGCCACAATGTATCCTTCCCTTTACCTGGAATTCCTCCAATGCAGCTAGTGCTTAAATAGCAACCAAATTCTCATCTTTAACTCTCTTCAAGCTCTCTGCTCCTCATATCCAGGTTCAAGATATATTTACTGAGCATCTGCATGTGCCAGGCTGCATGTGGGTGAAAGTACATGGCTCAGGGTACATCTTATGCAGTTGTCATTGTAACCCTGCAGAACGGACGTGAAACACACAGGAACATAATGTGTTCTCTCTTCTGATCCTTAACTGCTAGCTCCTCTCCAGGTATTTCTCTTCTTGTTACTGGACTTTTAGCCAGTATTTCTTTAATTTCATGATGTATCATGAAATTAACTTATGACTAAATATAGCATCATTATCCTCCCATAAAATATATCCCTACCTTGACTTTGGATCACTGAACCTCTAAAACCCTATGCTTTTTTTTTGGTTTCTGTGTCTCTCCTCCCTGTCCTCCAAGCTAGCTTACTTCCACCACGTAGCATTTGATCAACACATTAGGATTATGACCCGTAGAAAAAACCTCCAATAATGATGATGGTCAATGTCATTTAAAAATGACTTTTAGAGAAAAACTGAAAAATAAAAGACTGTTGTGTCATCTTAAGACTCTTCAAGTATAAAAGATTTTCTGTTGGAAGAATGAGCTAGAAAGGGAAGTTCAGTGGTTGTACCCACTGTATTCTCAAAGAACAAGGTGGCCCGATGTAGGTGAGTTCCCCAATAGATTGAGTACTAGTTAGGCAAGCAATAGTACCTGAAGCTCATGTCTATTCTAGCCTCAGCTTCTTAATGGATGCTCCTTGGAAATAAGTTCTTACTGTCCCATGTCTGTCTCTTCCTTCCGTCCAAGTGTTGCTTGGCTGTTATGCTATCAAAATCCAGGGACTTTAGGTTCTCAGACTGGCCATGCATACAGTTGAGGCAAATGGTAATGTGTCTGAACTTGCTGGTGAAGTCGAGATAAGGAGACCTTTATTTCTGTAACCAATGATAGGTCTCCCTATAACTATTTTTTTTCTAATTTCAAAGTATTTTTTACAGTGTTGTAAGAGAAAGAAATGTGGCTATTATTTCATAATCTAAGTAGATGATCCTGAAAACACAGTTATGTTTCTATGAGTTTCTATGAATTTAATTTAGAAAAACAAAAAAATGGGTGTGTATTCATGCATGAGTGAATGACAGCTTCTGTCTCAACCCTGTGCCTTCCCCTAAAAGATTACACTCCTGGGCACCTTTGCCTATGATCTTACTATTCCTTTAAGTAGATGTCTTGTAAGGGACTTTACAGGTCTTCAATCTCCACAGCCTCATAGAAAGTTTTGCAAACAGCCCTCACCCTGCCAACACTGGGGTCTCCCCCTCGTCCCCATCCTCATACCTCTCTCCATGGGTCAATTCCTTTCTATACCACATATTCTACTATATTACATCATGTCTATTGATTTAGCCTAAATGGGCCTCAGAAGAAAAGACCTTCTCCTTCCCTTATTCCTTCTATCTTAGTGTTTGGCACAGTGTCTTGCCCGGAAACAGAGTAGGGGCCAAAATACTAGCATGGAGACTATTTCCTGTGAGAGCAGAGTCCTTACTATCTTCAAATGTGTGTGCATCCGCTGAGGATTTGCTCATATGCGTGTGCACACATGGTCCTTATCAATGCTAATGCCTCCTGGGACCAAAGGAAAAATGTTAAATTTCTTTCCAATTATTTGCAAAACAAGAAACATCACAGCTAATCAAAATCTATAATCATATTTCAAAGTTTTCTTTGTTATGATTGTTCTTGTGGGGTATAAAAAACCTGCATACTGCATTAGAGTCTCAAATTGAACTAGAAAGCTGAAGCACCAAGTTAACTCAAATATGGTGCCTGTCTTTACATTTTAGAAATAGGAAATCGTCCCATAGCATAGTAGAATGTTCTAGGTTTAAGGGTGATGTAGGTGATCCCATAGTATATGATTACTGAATTGAAGACAATATACTAGGTTTAGATTGGGCATCAAATTAAAACCTCTCAGGAAGCCCCTAGTTAGCCATAGACAATTCATTCCCAAGGGGGGTTTATGCCATTGGTTCTGAAAGCTCACATATTCTCCCTGGGGGTCATAGCACAGGGCCTGAGCAGGTGAAGATGCTGTACCCAATCTTGGCAGTGTTTCACAGTGTTCTAGCTGGGCAGTGCTTTACAGGGAGTTCTTTGGCTATAAAATAATTTGAGGAAAAATATGATATGAGGATGATTCTTAATACTTTATAATTTTAGACTTAATAAATAATTTTTGTAAATTAATTAGTCAAAATGTTTTCAAGTGTCTTGTTTATTCCTAGAAGCAAAGGGAAGAGGCTGGTGACCTCTCTTTTTTCTTTTTCTTGTTTTTTTTTTTTTTTTTTAGAGACAGAGTCTCACTTTGTCACCCTCAGTAGAGTGTCATAGTGTCATAGCTCACAGCAACCTCCAGCTTTTGGGCTCAGGTGATCTTCTGCCTCAGCCTCCCAAGTAGCTGGGACCACAGGCACCTGTCACAATGCCTGGCTATTTTTTGTTGCAGTTTGGCCAGGGCCAGGTTCCAACCCGCCACCCTTGGTATGTGGGGCTGGCACCCTACTCACTGAGCCATAAGTGCTGACCAAGGCTGGTGACCTTTTTATATTTTCTCATGAACAGCCATGAGACATTTTGATTTAAGGGGGATATAAAATCTGTGACCCAGTTTTGAACAATTGAGGCTGATTAACCCCTGTTAACATTCAACTAACTTAAACAATCTGGAAATAAGTTCTTTGACATTTTTCGGTAGGAAGTGAAGAAGCTAGTAGTGTAAAAACAAGCAAACAGAGATGTTAACTGCATTGTTGCCAGTATGAACCATTTCTTTTAAAAGCTGTCCCTTTAGATAGAGACCTGATCCTCCTTTGTATTAGTTCCAATGATGGATTCTGTTTACATATGTTTGAATTTAAAAAGGGTATTAGCAAGTGAGTATATTTTGCATCTGTATAACTCTACAAGGAAAATACATAATTGTTCTCTGTGGAAATAGGAACATGTCTCACTTGCTTCTCCAAACTATAGCAAATCCATCATAGTGCAAGATATAGACTAGCTGGAAAGGGCTGAGCTGAGAAGCCCGTAACCTGGATGCCCAAGGACCTGAGTTCTTTTATTGGAAGCATAGTTTGATCGTGTGTGGCATTTTTCACAGTGTTCTAGTTTGCACAGTTTTTTGGCTACAGTGGCTTACAAACTGTCCTAGATCAGGAGTCAGGAGCCTTCACCAAGCTATTAAAAAATTGTATGACTTGGGCAAGCTATTTAATTTCTTCATGCCTGTTTCTATTAGAAAGTAGAAAAGAAACTGCCTTTGCTGGGGCAAAAGTTGGATATGAGAAACCATGTTTTAAGTCATAATCTCTATAAAAACTCAGGTAGAATTAAGACACAAAAATTGAAGAAGTTGGCTTAGGTAATGATACTACAATGAAATTCTATGGCAACACAAACATCCTAAGCTTTATCTTTAAAAATTACAATCCATAATGAATTCCCTTAGAGAAAAAAGAATTATACATTTTGTTGATAGAACATAATGCATTTATAATTCTTTTGTATTTAGTGCTTTTTGAAGGTCTAATTAATTTATTTCATGGTTAGCATTTTATATCACTTATGATACTTATTCTATTCTAAATAGTCAAGATTAGTTTCAGTTTGGAAAGAACTGAGACTGTTATATATTGAATATTTTTTTGTCTTAAGTTACTCTAATTTTCCTTAGATGAGTATTGTTTTAACCAAGCCTTCTGTAGGCTTTTCTTCACAACTATTTAAAATGCAGTTTTGTTTTAAATCTGTTTGAAAGACATTTATACTTTACCCTTAATAGATTTGACATGTACCCTTCCAATATGCATCATAGGTGATAAATGTCTGAACATAACAATTAAGCGAGGTGAAGGCTATGTTAACCAGTTTGCTGTAAGCATTCCAAATTGTATATAAAATCAGCACATTGTACTCCATGAACGCATCAATGAACACAGTTATGATTTAATAAAAAATTAATAAAAAAATAAACTACACTATGGGAGAAACTGAAAAAAAATGAATCTGTTTGAAACTTATCAAAGACTTTTGAAACGTAACTCAATAACACATAACTACTTTTTAGCCCTCACTTATAACAGAATGAATTATAGATTGATTCAATCTAGTGTAAACAGTTAGGTTTATATAAAAGAACGTAGAAAAGATGGAACAAGAATTGTAGATCCTTTAGAAACAACAAATTGTTTTACTTTCCTTGGGAAAGACAAGGACGAGCTGGCAGGCAGGAAAAAGAATTTTCCATCCAGTGCTCACAGACCTTCCAGAAGACTTTGGATCTTTCCCCCAAACCTGTTGCTCGTATTGCTCTCTTTGTGTTTTCATTAGCACCTCTATCTTGGCTTTGCTAGGTGTGCATTTCACTTATCTTTTTTCATGACCAGTCACATTTTTAGTGTAACCTGAGTTCATAGTTGTGTTAATTTCCTATTGTCGCTGTAACAGATTATCACAAAATTAGTATCACAAATTTGTTATTTTAAATTTGAGTCTAAAATAGGTCTGTAGGGATGTGCTCCTCCTGGAAGCTCTAGAGAGAATTCGTTTCCTTGCCCTTTCCAGTCTCTAGATGTTGCCTGCATTCCTCGGCTCAGGATTACATCACTCTGAACTTCTACCCCTGTTGTCACATTGCCTTCTCTGACTCTGACCCTGTGGCCTTATTATAAGGATCCTTGCCATTACATTGGGCTTACTCTAGGATGAGGTTTGAATGTTTGTGTCTTTTTAAAAATTCATGTTGAAACTTGATCTCCAATGCAATCATGTTAAGAAATGGGGTCTTTAGGAGGTGATTATGTCATGAGAGCTCTTCTCTCCCCTCACTGTTGGAATTAGTGCCTTAAGAAACAGCTGGGAGGAAGTAGCTAGGCGCGTTTGGCTTTTCTGTTCCTTCCACCACATGAAGACACAGTGTTTGTCTCCTTTGGATGCAGCAGCAAGAAGCCATCTTGAAAACAGATAGCAGCCAGTCATACACTGACCTGCCAGTGCCTTGATCTTAGACGTCCCAGCCTCTAGAACTGTGAGGCATAAGTTTCTGTTTTTATAAATTGCCCAGTGTTGGGCGGTATCTGTGTCTCAAAGGAGTAGGGCGCCGGCCCCATATACTGGAGGTGGTGGGTTCAAACCCAGCCCCGGCCAAAAACTGCAAAATAAATAAATAAATAAATAAATAATAAAAAATAAAAAAAAAATAAATTGCCCAGTGTCAGGTTGTGATACAATAGAAAAATGGACTTAGATACTCCAATAATCCAGGTAATTTTCCCATCTCAAAATCTTTAACTTTGGGTGGAGGGAGGAGGATTGGAGGGATCACTTCTGAGGTTTATCTTACAAGGGTATAAGTGAATCTTTCTAAGAGCAGAATGTGAACGTTTTAAAATAATAACTAAGAAAATGACATGAAGGCTATGTTAACCAGTTTGATGGAAGTGTTTCAGATTGTGTGTGAAAACCCCACACTGTACCCCAGAAATGCATTAATGTACATAGTTACCATTCAATTAAAAAAAAAATGTCTTGCTACAAGTAAGACAGATGATGGTTAAGTTAATCATTTTGATGTACATTGTACCCCATAAATGCATCAATGTACACAGTTATAAGGAAAAAAAAATCTTTAACTTAATCACATTGCAAAGTCCCTTTTACCATCCAGGGTGACATAGTCACACCTTTCAGAGGTTGGGATATGTACATTTTGGAGTACGAGCATTACTGTGTTTATTACCATAGCACATTATAAGACTCATAGTACATACAGGGTGTTTCATTAGTTATAATAATGCTCATAATTAACCAGGCATGAAAACAAAACTTCATGCTGTAACATGTAAGTAATTGATGATTATGTCTTTTATGATTAATAGTTTTAGGCCTCTTAACAGTGTAGTTTAAAAGTACAATGTCAGCTTTATGTTGCAGTTCCAGTGAAATCCAATCCCCATCTCCAATGAGATTTTAATATGCCTTTATTTCTCATGGGGATTTATTTGTTTACATGTACCTATATTTATTGATTGATAATTACAGCAAACTATGCATCACAGCCTGCTGTCTGCTGTCATAGAGGCTTACAAAGCAAGGTAGAAAGTAGATGTTGGTGAAGTTACTACGTGGGATGACTGATATGATTACACATGCTAACGCTAGGAACGAGGGGTCTAGCGGGCCTGGTGAGAGTGTAAATGGAGTTTCTAACCTGATTTAGGGATTAAGGTAGATTTCAGAAGGCATAGAAATAAATGGCAGAAGTTCTTGGAAAAGAACGGTTCAACTTTAGGCGTCCATGTTCCTAGGCATTAATACCATGACAAGACTAACTATGAAAACTGGTAATAGTTGCTTTTCTTTCTTTCTTTTTTCCTTTAAAAAAAATTTAAAGGTATCTGACAGCTCTTCTATCAGAACACTGGCTTTCCAGCCTTTGGTTATGAGCATGTTTCCATCTTCTTTTGCCTGAAACACTTTCTTCCATAACAAACTGCACCTCTGTGCCCTCTTTTTTTTTTTTTTTTTTTTTAGTGTTTGTGGGCTTCTTTAGGGGTTCAGAGAGTTAGGTTAC
>NW_003852615.1:1832576-1836968 GCF_000181295.1 Otolemur garnettii
ATCTTCTTTTGCCTGAAACACTTTCTTCCATAACCAGCCACAATGCCTTGCTAGTTTTTTTTTTTTTTTTTTTTTTTTAGTGTTTGGGCTTCTTTAGGGGTTCAGAGAGTTAGGTTACACCGATTGCATTTGTAATAGGTATTTTTAACCACCCAGAACATTTTCTATCAAAAATATTTGTTGTGGATTTTTCTTAGAAATTCACCTGTGATGCCACTTTAGACAACGGTCTGATGACCGTAAGGGAAGGAAGAACTCTTATCACTTTGATGAGGATCAGGTAGTCTGGTGAGAGGAGAAACTATATCATCATTTTTTAGGTTATTGCCTCAGTGATACTAGTGACTGCCAGATCATCTCATTTAAAAAAAAAGGGGGCTTTCAGTGTGAGTCATATATAGTCCAGAGATGGTGTAAGAAAGTCTGGGCTTTTAGGGGCAAGGGCTTCTTATGGACCTTTCACTCTGTCAAAGGCAGCCATTGACTGGCACAGGGATACCTTCCTTATTGCCCAGGAGCTATTGGATCCTGACTCTTGCTACATTGTGAGGAATGCAGACCATTCGACACGGATTCTCTTTTTCTTTATGAAATTTGGACTATCATTGGTCACTGAATAGTACTGATGTTGGGGTGACTGTTACAACACAACATGCCACCTACAGAAATTAATAAGTCGTAGTTATTACCTGAAATCCCAGCTATCTCCATATTCATGACTTAAACTGTGCTGAGGCTTCCCCCCCTGCCCCTTGGCTATCCCTATAAATTGTACTGATTGCTTTTTTCCTCCCCCTGGCTATCCCTATAATTTTATTTTTTCACTATTCTGCAGCTCTTGAAGCTTCTGTCTTGTGCTGTCACTGGATTATAGATTTGGTGTCACTGAGCCAGGAAGTTTGGACCACTACAAAACCTACCTAAGTACTTCTTCAGTTGATCACATTGTTAGGATTAGCTGCACCGGACTACTGGCTCAAAGAGATAAATAATAGAAGGCAAACGAGAAAACTTTCAGAAGAATCTAAGCTCTTCTAGACTATACATTCTCGTAAGGATTACATTCGTGGGGAAACAGCCTGAATAATTCCAAAGGCAACACTATATTGACCTTAGGGATTATTTCCATAGGCTTTATTGTTAAATGCCTTTTTAAAAATCTGTCTTTACTCTCTATGGTTGCCAGTGTTTTGGTTTGGATTATTCTATTATAAAATTTTGCTCTATTAAGAGACTACTGTTAAGGCATTCCTATGTTCTGTTTAAGCCAAACAACCCGTCTTTGTTATGGCCATTTTTTACTTTGAGAGGAAAACATTGCTTCTTTATTCTTTATTTTTAGCACAATACTCTTAAATATATATCTCTATGAAGCTATAACAATAATTTAGGAGAAGAATTTGGAAGTTTCTAAAAAGAGGGTTATTTTCGGTTTTATAAACTTTCACACAAGTTACTTGCTATTAGATAAACACTCTGGGGGTTATTTTTCTTAGATTATTTTGAGCTCTAACATGCTGCTTTCTGGCAATCCCTTGGACGCTTAGATTGACATATTAGACCAAGTTATTGAGTAAACAGGAAAATTAATAAATTTCTTATTTAAAATGAAAAATATTTTTTTCTCTATCGTTTGAACTTTCTTATAATAAAATCAATTAAAACATACAATTTTAATCACAAACTTATTTAGGATAAATACACAGAAAGTTAATTTCTGGCAATCTGTTCTTTTTTATAAAACTAATTGTTGCTTTTGTTTGCTATACCATGAAAGCAAGCACATGACACTGCAAAGACTTTTTTTTCTTTCAAATACATGTAACAATCTAAGAGATGGACTTAATTTGGATATTTATGCTGGCATGAATGTGGAGGGAAAGAAAAACTTATACACTGTTGGTGAGATTGCAAGTTAGTATAACCTTATGGAAAACAATATGGCAATTCCTCAAAGAAATAAATGTAGACCTACCATTCAATCCAGGAATATCACTGCTAGGTATCTACGAAGAGGAAAAAAGTCATTTTATCAAAAAGTCACCTGCACTCGTTTTTTAATTAAGGCATTTGTACATAGATCATGAATACATTTATGCCATTATGGGATTCAATGTGTTGATTATTTGTACAAATTAGAGTGCTTACATCCTATTAATCAACATAGCCTTCACCTCATTTACCCAATCACAGCATTAGGACATTTGTGTTCTATACCTCATAGATCCATCTTGTACTTGCAATATGCTCCATAGGTGTGGTCCCCCTACTAATTCTCCCTTTATCGACCCACCCCTCTCCCTTCCCCTCTCCCTTCCCTTTGTTCTTTCATCCTAGGCTATAGCTGTGTTTCATTTTTCATATGCAAGTGTGAGTGATTATAATTTGGTTTCACAGTAGTACTGAGTACATTGGAGATATATATATATATATATAGTATTTTCCATTCCTGAGATACTTTACTAAGAAGAATATTTTCCAGCTCCATCCATGTAAACATAAAAGAGGTAAAGTCTCCATTTTTAAATGCTACATAGTATTCCGTGGTATACATATACCACCATTTATTAATCCATTCATGGGTCGATGGGTACTTGGGCTTCTTCCATGACTTGGCAATTATGAATTGAGCTGCAATGAAAAATCTGGTGCAAATATTTTTATTGCCAAATGATTTTGGGTCCTTTGGATATACACCTAGAAGAGGAATTGCAGGATCAAATGGCAGGTCTACATTTAGATCCCTGAGTGCTCTCCAAACTTCCTTCCAAAAGGAATGTACTATCTTGCATTCCCACCAGCAGTGCAGAAGTGTTCCCTTTTCTCCACATCCATGCCAACATCTGTAGTTTTGGGATTTTGTGATGTGGGCTACTCTTACTGGAGTTAAATGGTATCTCAGAGTGGTTTTGGTTTGCATTTCTCTGATGATTAAAGATGATGAGCATTTTTTCATGTGTCTGTAGACCATGTGCCTGTCTTCTTCAGAGAAGCTTCTGTTCATGTCTCTTGCCCACAATGAAATGGGATCACTTGTTTTTTTCTTAGTAATAAGTTTGAGTTCCCTGTGGATTCTGGTTATTAGACCTTTGTCAGAAATATAACTTACAAAAATCCTCTCCCATTCTGAGGGCTGCCTATTTGCATTACTTAGTGTATTCCTGGCAATGCAGAAGCTTTTTAATTTGATCAGATCCCAGTAATGTATTTTTGATGTTGCTTCAATTGCCTGGGTATCCTCCTCTTAAAGTATTCTCCCAGGCCAATTTTTTCAAGGGTTTCCCCTGTACTCTCTCTTAGAATTTTTCCAGTTTCATGTCTTAAGTTTAAATCCTTTAACCAGTGAGAGTCAGTTTCTGTTAGAGGAGAGAGGTGTGGGCCCAGTTTCAGTCTACAGGTCACCAGCCAATTCACCCACCACCATTTGTTGAATAGGGAATCTTTCCCCCAATTTGTATTTTTGATAGGCTTATCAAATATCAAATTATGATAAGTGTCTGGATTTACCTCTTGGTCTTTAATTCTGTTCCATACATCTACCTCTCTATTTTTGTGCCACTACCATGCTGTTTTGATCACTATTGATTTATAGTATAGTCTGAAATCTGGCAGCGTGATTCCTCCCAATTTGTTTTTATTTCTGAGTAATGTCTTGGCTATTTGAGTTTTTTTCTGTGAAACGAAGTACTAATTTTTTCAGGTCTTTAAAGTATGACAGAGGTGCTTTAATAGGGATTGTATTAATTAATAGGTAGATTGCTTTAGGTAGTATAGACATTTTAACAATGTTGATTCTTCCCAGCCATGAGCATGGTATATTTCTCTGTTTGTTAACATCTTTAGCTATTTCTTTTCTCAGAGTTTCATAGTTCTCTTTATAGAGATCTTTAATGTCCTTAATTAGATATTCTCCCAGATATTTCATCTTCTTTGGCACTACCGTAAAGGGAATAGAGTCCTTGATTGTTTTTTCTCCTTGACTATTGTTGGTATATATAAAGGCTACAGATTTGTGAGTGTTAATTTTGTGTCCTGAGATGTTGCTGTATTCTTTGATCACTTCTAGGAGTTTTGTAGTTGATTACCTGGGGGTTTCCAGATATATAAGCATATCATCTGCAACCAGTGACAGTTTGATCTCCTCTGGTCCTATTTGGATTCCCTTGATTGCCTTCTCTTGCCTGATTGCAGTGGCTAAGCCTTCCATTACAATGTTAAAAAGCAGTGGAGACACTGGGCAACCTTGCCTGGTTCCTGATCTGAGTGGAAATGATTTCAATTTAACTCCATTTAATATGATATTGGCTGTGGGTTTGCTGTAGATGGCCTCTATCAGTTTAAGAAATGTTCCTTCTATACCTATTTTCTTAAGTGTTCTGATCAAGAAAGGAT
>NW_003852615.1:1857691-1858827 GCF_000181295.1 Otolemur garnettii
GGGAGCTTCTGTAAAAAGCTGGCTGCAGTTCGCCATCTTGGCTCCCGACCCGATTCTTTTGTTTTCAATTTCAGTTAGTTCTGCTCTAATTTTAGTTGCAATACCTGCTTTTTTCTGATTTCCATTTGCCTGAATTATAGATCATCATCCCTTCACCCTGAGTCCATGTTTCTCTTTTAAAATAAGATGAGATTCTTAAATGCAGCAGATGTTTGGCCTGAGTTTTTGTATCTAGTCAGCCAACCTGTGCCTCTTGAGAGGACAATTTAAGCCATTCACATTAACTGAGAGTATGATAAGCCTGTTAGTATTTTGGGTGTTGAGTTTTTCAGAAGTCCGGTGGACATTTTTAATCTTTTTGCCACTGTGGAAGTTGGAATTTGATCAAAAGTTTCTGAGTGAATTTACTTGGTGGTGGAGGATTGTGCTGTTCATTATGGAGGATAGGTCTGAGAATATCCTGGAGAGCTGGTTTAGTTATGGCAAATTTCTTCAACATGTGAATGTCATTAAAGTATTTAATTTCTTCATCATAGATGAAACTCAGTTTAGCTGGATACAGGATCCTGTGTTGAAAGTTATTTTGTTTAGGGAGATTGAAGGTTGATGACCACTTGCTTCTAGCTTGAAAGGTTTCAACAGAGAGCTCTGAAGTCATTCTAATGTTCCTCCCCTTGTATGTTATAATTTTCTTATGTCAGGCTGCTTGCAGAATTTTCTCCTTCATATTAACTTTGGCAAACCTAATTATAATATGTATATGAGAATTTTATTTGGGTTGAGTCATGCTGGTGTTCTGAAACTGTCTGCTATCTGAATTTCAGAATCTCTTGGCATGTCTAGAAAATTGTCTTTGATTATTTCATGAAGTAAAGCGTCAGTATCCTTTGCAGTAAGCTTATCACTTTCAGGAATTCCTATAAGGTGAATATTAGATCTCTTGTAATTATCTCAGAGCTCTCTAAGAGAATGATTCACTTTTTTTGTCCACTTATTTTCCTCTTTGAGTGTTTGGGAGCATTCAAAAGCTTGTCTTCAATGTCAAGATCCTTTCTTCTGCGTGTTCCATTCTGTTACGGAGGGATTCCACTGTATTTTCTTAGATCTTTGAGGGCTGCAAGTTCTTGCCTCAACGT
>NW_003852615.1:1859054-1884834 GCF_000181295.1 Otolemur garnettii
TGGCTGCAGCCATCATTGTTGTTTGGTAGGCCTGGGCTGGATTTGAACCCACCAACTTAGGTGTATGTAGGTGGCACCTTAGCGACTTGAGCCACAGACGCTGAGCCAATTCGTTGAATTCTTGAGACATCTTTTGAAATTCTAATTCCATCTTTACCTCCATTCTGTTGATCTTATTTGCTATCCAAATTCTGAACTTGATGTCTGACATCTCAGCCACTTGTTTATGAATGGGATCTTATGCTGTATCTGCCATATCATTCCTTGGGGGAATTGATCTACTCTGATTATTCATGTTACCAGAGTTTTTCTGCTGATTCCACCTCATGATTGTTTTTTACCATTGGCTAGATGGGCAGGGAAGGTGAAATGGATTGGGAGTTCCTGGAATTGTGGTTAACCAACCCTTTGTCAAGGATCTGGGACTGATGACTGCAGTTTTTTCCCCTAGAGCTTTACAAAGGATCCATAGGAGGGTGGCATGTTTCCACGTATTGATCTATTTCCTTTAGATTTTCATTCTTCTGAGAATAGAGTTTTATGCAATATTCATTGAGGATCTGTTGTTATTTGGCCTTTATCATTTCCTCAGTCTGAGGCTGAGGATAACTCCTTGGTGTGGTGGGGTTAGGTGGCTCTGTCTTATATTCATCTTGTTCTTGTCCAATCCTAGTGGATCAGTGATTCTGGTGAAGTCTTAGCTGTGGAGACATACCAGCAACTAAAACACCCCACCCTCCATGGACAACAACTGGAAGAGGAAAATCAACCCTTCCGATTATCACACAACCAGGGTACCACCCGAGAGGGTGCTTGGGTGACTGACCCAGGTTCGGAGTTCCAAACCAATTGACCCAGTATGAACTGTCAAGTGGGAGGGTTTGAAAGGTCTCCAGCAACTAGATGGCTGCTCCAATTTGGCTCACTCTAGTGCTCTGTGGAGTCAGAAAGGCCTGCCCAGTAGCAGAGTTGGACCAGGGGGCTGAGTCTCTTCCTCTACTTTGCTCCTCTTTCACGCCTAGTTACTGGTGACCCCATAGGCTGAGGTCCTGCTCCCTCCAATAAGCAGATGTGCCGGGGCTTTGCACCTGTCAGAGTCAAAGGAAGGTCAATGCCCCCATGGCCTGGCTACTACCCTCTGCCACCAGCCAGCTGGGGGAGCTGAGGCCTGCCTGCCTCAGGTACTCAAAAGACACTGGTGAGTGTTCCACTTGAACTCAGTCTAATCCTAGGGGTAATAAGTCAGCAAATGTGTTTCTCTCTCAGCCACCGTGCCTTTGCTCTAGCTGCTCTGCAGCACTGGTATCCCTATAGAGTGAGTTCTGGGTTTCCTCTGGCAGTTCTCAGAGTTGGGGAGATGTCTCTCCAAGATTAGGCCCTGGCAGAATCACTCTATTGTTTTGAATCTTTGTGGGAAGTGACCCTGTGCAGCTCCCAGGTGACTGCCACAGCCAGGAAGTTCAGGCTGTAGGAGTGGTTCTGGGAGTGTGGGGCACATGGATCTAACATCAGGGTGGGGGCTGCTGTATGCAGTTCTGGCGGTGCCTGGCACCTAGTGACTTTGGCAAGGAGAGTGCTTGGCTTATGACTCTGGCCAGATTGGCGGCAATGTGGAGGCTTCTGCAGGGCATTGGGCAGGGCATGGGCCTAGGGTTGGGGGAGTATGGGGTGCTTGGTCCAGCAGGGTGGGGGGGGGCTGCTCATGAGCCTCCTCCCACAGTCTCTGTAGGGGTTAGGCTTCTGGTTCATCAGGCTGGTGGAGAAGGGTGGACTGGAAGTTCAGAATGGCAGGGAAAACATCAGTTCAATTTTTCTGCCTGGCAAGAGAGTGCTCAAGGTCACAACAGGGTCCCTCTGGGGAAGTAGACCCTTCTTCCTACAGCTCTCACCTGTGGGGTGAGACACGAGGTCTTTGGTTCACCACTCGCCTGTAGAGAACCTACAGGAGCCAATGTACAGGAAAAGAAAAACAACAACAACAACAACAAAAACCACAACTTTCTTGGGGGAGGGGATGGACACGTTTCCTTTGGGATGAATTTTGTACCTGAAGTTTGGAGTCACAGCTTGCTGTAGCAGAGGTGACCTGCAGTTATTACTATTCTCTCTTGGTTGGGGCTCCCAGTCTTTAGTTTAATTGGGTACTTTCTGGACATTATCCTTCCATCTGGATGAGAGCTTCTGTCAGAGGCTGGCTCCAGTCGGCCATCTTGCCCCTCTCCCCTGCACTTGAATGTTTATTACAGCACAATTCTCCATTGCAAAGATCTGGAATTAACCTAAGTGCTCGTCGATTCATGAATGCATAAATAAAATGTAGTATATATACTCCATGGATTGCTATTAAGTCATAAAAAGGAATGAGTCAATGTCTTTTGCAGCAATTTGGATGGAATTAGAAACCATTTTCCAGAGAAGTATCTCAGGATGGAAAAATGAATACCACAGATATTCTCTCGTAATTTGGAACAAATTGATGGGTACACATAGGCATAGAAGTAAAGTAAAAGTAAAGTAAAGTAAAATTCACTGGAAATCAGGCAGGGAAGGAGCCAGGAGTGGAGGGTAAAATCTACTTAACAGGTATAATGAACACTATTCTGGTGATGTACACACTACTAGTTGTGACTTAAACATTATAAAAGCAATCATGTAACAAAAGCATTTGTATACATTTTGAAATTCAAGAAAACAAGCTCTGTAGCATTTTACTTCTTTTCCTATACTTTAGTAATTCCATATCTTGAAAATCTTGGTGGGGGAATTTACCCACAATAGAAACAGAATATTCCTTTCCACCACAGAAAAAGAAAATTCTCAGAAATTGCTTTTCTACCTCCTATGGGACCAAGTTAATTGAATATGGTGGCTGGAATTTTCAACCTGGAGTTAGTGAGGTAAAGCTAGAGGTACAGATTGGGAGGAGCTTCCTGAAGGCAGCATTAGGAGTGTCCCTGTGATGGGTCCAGTCCTGCCTGGGGGCATCAGTAAGGGGAGCATGTCACTGGGAGGTTCTGTGCTGCAACTCAGGTTGTGATGGAAAGAAAAGCTTTAGAGCTTTCTTTTCTTTCTATTTGACCCTGATTTTCCAACCCTTCCCATGTTTATGAGATTCCAACATCCTTTAGTGTTAATTTTTTTGTTTAAGTCAGGTAGTTAGTTTCCATTCTTTACATTAACTCATACACAAGGGAATCACAAACCTTCTTCCAACCAGCCTGTGTAGAAGAATGTGATGGAGTCTAGAGAACTAAAAATTAAATTGGGGTTATAACTATACCAAGTTACACTTTGGAAAGGGAAACAGGGGAGAAAGGTGAAGTTAATTCTCTATGGTAACTCAGGAACTCAGGAGCAGGGCAAAGTGCAATGGAATCTGGATAAATAAGATTGCTTAATGACTTATTTTTTCACATAAAGTTGTTTATATCTTCTCTTGTTTACCTTGTGGCTCATTATGGCAGTTTTTTGCTTCTCTTATATTCACTCTATTGTAAACTCTAGTCCTTACATGGGGCCTGGCAAAGAGTTTTTGCTGGAAGATTTTTGTATCAATTTTCATGGTTCTGTAGTTTTTTGACTCTTAGAAATAAGTAGACAAAATAAAGTTTCCAGGAATGATATATGTTTTGTTTATTTCTTTCTAAATGCTATAAAATCACGCCCTAATTATAAAGTAGACTATTACTTTGCATGAATCTATAAGCAATTCCTTCATGTATCTTCTGCTTTGGGGACAATCCTTGCGGTTTGATTTTTGAGTGATCGACATGGGATAAGGGAGTCTTCATGCAGGATTTACTTGTGAACTGAGAATGTAAATGTGTCATTGCAAGAATTGCCACTGTGGGGAGAGTCCTAAAGCAAAATAAAGTGTGGAAACTGCAAAATGGCAGGACTTTGTTTTATTTTTTTAAAAAAAAGAGAAAAGAAAAGAAAAAAATTTTGTGGCACCATAGTTGGAGCTCAGTGTGCTTGGAGCCAGATGGCTTGCCCTTGGCTTTGGAGTCCAGCAGGCCAATTTCCAAACATCACAGCCTAAGACAGTCTTGTAATTGAAAAGGAAAATAACTGAGGAAAACTTTGGAAAACCCCCAGTCCCCTAGTCTCTGTTTATGTTTTTTCCTTTGCCTATCTGGTATTAAGACTTTTTCCATTCTTTTTGCAGTGTTTGTGATGGTTCTCCGAATCCTAACACCCTTGTCCATATGCATTTCAGATAAATTCCAGCATAAAAGAGATTATAGACAATTAGTTTAATATTTTGGTTTAAGTTTGGAACGTTAATCTGTAATTACAGGGGAGTTGGCAGTTAACCTTCACTGAGGCCACACTCAGACATGATATTGATAATGAAGTAATGATATTGAAGTCTGAAGCATGGAGTTAAAAAAATAGCCAAAATAAGTATTAAATGAACAAATTGCTTCTGGTTTCCTTGAGATTACTCTCTGAAATGACCAGGTTTGCATTCCAGCTACTTAGTTCAGGGTCTAAGCCTATTCTAAAATTTTGCACGTGGCAATGAAGCATAAATGTTTTTTCAAACTAAGAGGACATATGAATTAGAAGATCCTTAGACATTAGGTATGGTGAAAAGTATATTTATAAGAGAATATAAAATAAATTATAAGCTTCCTCCTAAGTTGGTGATTCTTACATTGGTTGCAAGTGAAATCACCTGAAGAGCTTTAAATACTGTTGATGCCTGCATCCCACCCTTAAGTCTGACATATCTATTAGATAAACATCAGGATTTTCAAAGGCTGCCTTTCTTGACAGACTGAAATGAATTAGAGTGTATTGACTTTCTTTAAGTGTTTTATAAAGTTAAATATTATTATAATCAAATACAGTAATCAGTTGGTGAGAACAGAATAGTGTTTAATCCTTAATTTGTTGTTTCCTTAATTTCAATTATAGATTGTATACTTTATTTAATGTCTGTCCTACCCCCCAAACTGTAAGCTCTCTGAACACAGGGAACACCTCTGTGTTATTCTCTGTTGTTTATTCCTGAGGCTCTGTACAGTGTCAGCCACACTGTAGTCCCTGAAATAGCATGGGAATAAAGAAATACTTATAAAGATAGCTGGGTAATGAATACCCACTGTAAAGCATCAGTTGATGCCAAAATTTCTCCTGTGGTCATTAATTGCCTTTCTTCTTTTCAATTCAAAGTCCTAATTTTCTATTAAATAAACTTTCTCTTAAGAAAATAAGCTAAGCAATTGATTTTTCACACTTCACTGTCTTATGAGAATGTAAGCTCTGTGAAGGCATTGTTCATTGATGTATCTTCTATTCCCCTAATGGGAAGGTCTCAAACATTTGAACAGAATGTATTGTATATTGGCACATTTTACACTTGCATTCCCAGGAAATCTGGGATTTTCCAGATATGCAGCAGACTTGGACAGTCAGAGTGGTAAATAAGGGAGAGACAAGCTAAGCAGTTGAGGTTCAACTCTGTTGCATGTTCACTTCAGTTAGAACAGCATTTTAATTTATCATGTCTCCTTTTGTTTTAAAAAGCTTAACAGTCACTGACATGTACTATTTCAGAGGAACATTTCTATAAAAAATTGTGTCTCTGAAATTTCATTTTAAAAATTCAAACAAACATGTTTAACCTTGTAATTATGTAGTATAACACATATATGCAGACATGTATGTATGTAACATATTTATAACAACAAACAAATACCAATGTAAATGGCAAGGTCAAGAGACAGAAGACTGTCAGCATCCCAGAAGCCTATTTTTTTGTCCTTTCTGAAACATTTGTTCATTCTCCAAAAAGAAATCTTTATCCTGACTCCTAATATTCTGATTTTCCTGCTTAAAATGTTCTGTGAAAAAAAATAATACTCTGTATCTTCTTTTCGTATACTTTTCTCAATATTGTTTTTTTCTTAGCATTGTTTTTGAAATAACTCCATGTGGTTTCATTTGACTCATTTTTGAGTCAAATGTAGTCTACTATATTAAAATATCACAATTTATATATCTATTCTATGGATTGATGATTACTGGACTGTTTCCAGTTTTGACTACTATAGGTAATACTGCTGTGGGGAGAACTTTTGTTCCTCGTTTTGATGTACATGTGCATGCATCTCATTGGATCTGGAACTAGGAGTTAAATTGCTAAGTATAAGATATGAATAATCCCATATATCAACTTTATTTGATATTGCGAAACAATTTTCTAAGTTAATTATTCCAATATCCAATCTCATCAGCAGCAAATGAACATTCGTAGAATTTCCATTATCCCTTCTATATACCAATAATTGGTATTTTCAGTCTCTTAAGTTCATCCATCCTGGTGATGTGTAGTATCTCAGCATAGTTTAAATTTCACTTCCTTAGCTACTGAAGAGTAAACTCCTTGGGCATCCTCTTTTTAAAGTGTCTGTTCAATCTCTTGTCCATTTTACCCTTGGGTTGTCTCTTTGCTCATTTGTATGCATTCACTGCACATTTTGGATACAAGTCTTTGTTGATTGTATATACGTATTACAAAGATCCATTCTGCAGCTTTCTTTTTCATGCTCTTAGTGGTGTCTTTTGATGAATAGAACTTCTTAGAGTTAATAGAACTTCTTATATTTAATATACACCTTCTGATATTTAATATAGGCCAAAAAGAGATCATTCTTTTTTTTTTAAATTAAATCATAGCAGTGTACATTAATACTATCTTGGGGTACAGTGTACTGTTTCTGTATACAATTTGAAATACTTTCATCCAACTGGTTAACATAGCCTTCATGTCTTTTTCCTTAGTTATTGTGTTAAGATATTTGTATTCTACATTTAGAGAGATTCACATGTACCCTTATAGGATGAACCATATGTGTGATCCCACCAATCACCCTCCCTCCACCCACCTTCCCCCCTCCCATTCCCTCCCTCTCCCCTCTCCCCATATTTCTGAGCTAACATTGGGTTATAACTTTCTTATGAAAGCTATAAATTAGTTTCATAGTAGGGCTGAGTACATCGGATACGTTTTCTTCCATTCCTGGGATACTTTGCTAAGAAGAATATTTTCCAGCTCCATCCATGTAAACATGAAGGAGGTTAAGTCTCCATCTTTCTTTAGGGCTGCATAGTATTCCATGGTGTACATATACCACAATTTATTGATCCATTCATGGATCGATGGGCTCTTGGGCTTCTTCTATGACCTAGCGATTATGAATTGGGCTGCAATGAACATTCTGATACAAATATATTTATTATAGTGTGATTTTTGGTCTTCTGGATATATACCTAATAGAGGAATCATAGGATCAAATGGCAGGTCCATTTTTAGTTCTTTAAGTGTTCTCCAGATGTCTTTCCAAAAGGAATGTATTAGTTTGCAATCCCACCAGCAGTGTAGAAGTATTCCCTTTTCTCCACAACCACGCCAGCATCTGTGATTTTGTGATATGTAATCTTACTGGTGTTAGATGATATCTCCAAGTAATTTTGATTTGCATTTCTCTGATGATTAAGGATGGTGAGCATTTTTTCATATGTTTGTAGGCCACGTGACTGTCTTCTAAAGAGATCATTCTTTTACTTTATGATCAATTTTTTTTTGTATGTGTTCAGTTTAAATCTTTCTAGCACTGATATTATGAACAGGATGGAAATGGTCTGTATCTGTGCTGCCAAATGCTATTTCAAAGTGCTAATGGATATTTAAAATGTGGCTAGTTGGACTGAGAAACTGAAATGTAAATTAAATTAAAATTTAATTATTTATTTCTTACATACTGTAATCTCTATGTTCTCTTCAGTCTGTTCTTAGATGGCATAATACTATTATATAATATATAAAACAATAGCACTAAAACAGTATTATCATCAAAGTAGTACTTTGTTTAAAATATATTCTAATATTTGGTTGGGTTGCTTTCTTTTTTTAATATTACTACTTAGTTAAAAATTTCTTTTGTTTTTCTGACTGTTTATTTCCCTCCTCAATTTACCTTAGAATCAGTAAATTGAAAAATTCTCTTGTTGGGTAGTGCCTGTGACTCAGTGGGTAGGGCGCCGGCCCCATATACCGAGGGTGGAGGGTTCAAACCCAGCCCTGGCCAAATTGCAACAACAAAATAGCCGGGCATTATGGTGAGCATCTGTAGTCCCAGCTACTTGGGAGGCTGAGGCAAGAGAATCGCCTAAGCACAAGAGCTGAAGTTGCTGTGAACTGTGATGCCACGGCACTCTACCGAGGGTGACAAAATAAGACTGTCTCTAAGAAAAAAAAAATTTCCTTGTTTATAGTCTCAACATTTGTATATTTTATAGGATTTTTAGAAGAATGAATTCTTTGTCAATTAGACATATCTGTTCATTCTATGATTTTTTTATTTCAGTGCTTTCTGCCTTTTCCTTCTTCTTTATAGATTTCTGCTATAATTCAATGCTTAATTAATTCATTCTCATTCTTCAAGATCAGTGCTTTAATAGACCAAGATGGTCTAAGTGTGTCTCGTTACATGGATAAATTGTGGAATGCTATAGCCCATAAGTTTTGGCATATTGGGATCTGATCTGAGTTTTATACTGCCTAACTAATCTTTTGCATATTTTAGTTTATTAACATTTTAGCTATATGGGAAGTTGAGTTTTTTACATAAAAACTATTATGTTTTCTATTTTATGTATCAACTGGGGTTTTTACTGACAATACCCCACCCTACCTTAGTGGGTGGTGAATTCTAATTTCTGTTTCTGGCATTGACAGACTGCTAAAATCTTGGCTTCACCCTCTGGCATCTCAGCTGGGTTTTTTGCTTGTTTTTTTTCACTCTGTATGGGTAAAGTTTAGGAGTGGAGTGGGAAAGGCCTCAGGGCAAATCGCTGTAACATTTCAGGCTATTCTTTCTGTGTTCTCTCCACCCTGTTATGTTCTGGCCTCTTTGGTCTATATCTCCCAGCCTGGGAAACTGCTGCCAGTCCCAAGCTACCATTTTCCGTTTAGAAGTGATGGTTCCAAATCACCAGGGAGGGAAAAAATGATTGTAAAATAGGGTTTTTCTTAGTCTACCCCTTCTGTGTGGGACATTTGACCCTTAACTTCTGATAGTCTTGGTTGTTTTCAGACATTGTTTCTTTGTCTTTTATTTAGCATTTTGTAATTGTTTTTGGTAAGCAAATTGGTAATGACCTGAGCACAAGATTTTCCTCTGAATTTACTGCATTCTTTTCTGATATTGGTCAATTCCTTTTTTATTTTAATCTTAGCTTTTATTTTAGTTTAAACTCATCTCTTTAGTAACCTGATTAAAACAGGCTGTTTTAATTTGTACAAAGTAGATAATTTCTAAAAATATCTTTAGTTTCCTATGGTTAATTATTTTTATGTGCATATTCTATATTCCTAACTCAGTTCTTCTTTTCCTTAGGTTTTTCAGTATTGGTTTACTCATCTTTGAAAAAGAGAAAAAAATCTGTCCAGGTTCTGTGTTTAGAAAAAAATGAGCAATTTTAAATTTCTCTAAGTTTCCTATTCTGTTCATTAGGGTGTGGAGTAAATCTCTCTTCTCTTAAACTGAAATGGATTGTTTTTATTAGACTTCCACTAGCCAGATTTTCAAGGTCAATGAATCATTGGTTTAGGATGACTTTTCTAGTTTTCCTTTGCCTTCCAGCTGAATTCACTGACTCAGAAGGGAGTTTATTCCTGAATAGTCTGAGAACAACTGCTGTTTTCCCACAGGCATTGATTCCCTCTCCTCTTTCTTTATTTTACCTCTGCTTTTATTTTATTTCATTTTTAATTAAATCATTTAAAATCATTTAAATGATTTAATTAAATCATTTTAATTAAATGTACATTAATACAAACCTGGGGTACAATTTCACAATCTGAAATACTTTCATCAAATTGGTCAACATAGCCTTCAAGGCATTTTCTTAGTTACTGTGTTAAGACATTTATATTCTACACCTAGTAAATTTCACATGTACCCTTGTAAGATGCACCATAGGTGTGGTCCCACCAATTACTCTCCCTCCACTCATCCTCCCTTCTCCCCTCCCCTCCCTCTCCCCTTTCCTCTTTTTCTCGGTATAACTTTCATAAGAAAGCTATAAATTGGTTTCATGGTAAGGCTGAATACATTGGATACTTTTTCTTCCATTCTTGAGATACTTTGCTAAGAAGAATATGTTCCAGCACCATCCATGTAAGCATGTCACCCATCTTTTTTTAAGGCTGTGTAATATTCCATAGTGTACATATACCACAATTTATTGATCCATTCATTTACCTCTGCTTTTTAAAGACTTCACATCATCACATACCTCCACTTATGTTTTGTGTAAGTCCCAACTACCTTGGGTTATGGAGGGTTATGCTTGATGAGAGTTTGGGAGGAAGAATGCCTTGAAATGTCTTGAAAGTTGTTCTTATATTGTAGAGGAATGACTGTGAAGTGCAGGATGAGAAGAGGGCAGGGTAGTCCTGAGCTATAATACTGCTAACTCAATGGTAGGAAAGAACATTTACCTTTCTCAGTAGTAAAACTGGTAAAAGTAGTATCCACCCCAAAGGATTATTGTGAGGCCAGGCATGGTGACATCTACCTGCATTCCCAGCTACTCGGGAGGCTAAAGTGAGAGGATCACTTGAGCCCATGAATTTGAGGCTGCAGTGAGCTATGATTATACCATTGCAATCCAGCCTGGATGACAGAGGGAGATCCTGTCTCTAAAAAAAAGGATTATCATAAGGGCAAACATATATAATGCAATCAGTATATTCTTGGTACAAAGAAAGTGTTCCTGAATATTTATTATTATTTTTATTTTCCTTTAAATAAAGATTTGTATTGTTTATTCCATTTGGGGGACCAGATTCTTTTGAGAAATTCATTTGTCTTCTGCATTAAGCAAGGTTTTGTAATGTTTTTAACTTGGTGAGGTGGGAGACAGGGCCAAGTAGAAACTAGGGGGTAGCACTGAAAAAAGAAGTCAGGTGGGAGGTTCCTTATGCTAGTTTTGTAATATTAGTGATCCTGCCCAATTGTTCATGGGGTGGGGTGGGAGCTTGCACATAAAAGCCTGGGCAAAACTCCAGTATAATCAACTATCTTACCTGTTTTCCTGAACTCTGGATTTAAAATGTCAGTACCATGTTTAAGGGTATTATGAGAAGAACTGTAGAGGTGAATTAGGAGAGCTCTGCTCTAGTCCTGGGCCAGTCACTATCAAGCTGCGCAATCCTGGGTGTATCACATCATCTCTCTGTGCTTTGGTTTCCTCAACTGTGAAGTGAGGAGGTTGGACTAGGTGCTTTCTAGGGCTCATCTTGTTCTAAAAATGACAGTTCTAGGAGGAGAGGCGTGTGTATCGACTTAAGTAGTTCTGCCAAGGGTAACATCCTAGGGCAGATTCTTACTTACTGCTGTTCATTTCCTCTTCTTCTGACACCACTTCAACCACATACTCATTCTGATTTAGGGAACGTGATTTCAGAGTGAGACATTAATGGCTCATAGTGTCATAGTTTAGATATGTGATCTTGGAAACACATGAAGTCCTCACTACACATAGTGCACACAAAAAAGCCTTTAATTAAACATGCAAAATGTATTATCACATGCTTTTGAGAAAACTATAAAAAAAAGACCCCTCCCAGGCCCAGATGTGCCCTTGGAAAGAATTGGGCCAGCAGAAGAGATAGAGGAGTAGGAGTTTTCACTGTGATTACTCCCATCTGTTCTTCTTAAAAAGATTTCCTAAATGAACACTAGATGTGGGAAAATTGTAATAAGCCTATAACAATGCTGGACAAAATATGTGGAGTTAATAGGTTAATAGTACTAAAATTTGAAATCTAAAATTCTCACTACATGTTGCTTTTTTCCTCTTTAAATTCATTCTCCCTCAACTTTGATACTTCTGCCACGATCCAGAGCATACCATTATATTATGGCAAATAAATACACTCCGTAGAGCTTAATGTGATCAGAATTTTCCACACAAACTTTTGGACATCCATTGTAGTCATCCAAACATGTTTGGAGGAAAGTGTCATCAATTTTCCTAATTCTTTTAAAGAATGGAGACTATCCCAGTTTGGTGAGGAGAACTCAATTGAAGGTATATTAATCAATCTAAGTTTGATATTCCACCATTTAATTTAACACAGAGACATTCTAGAACACTGGACAGATTTTACATTATTAGCTATTCTATTTTTCTAAATGACAGCAGAGTTTATAATAGTTGACATTTCATGACTGTTAGTGTTAATAAATAAACGAATGAACTGATTAAAATCTCATAGATATGTTAATAAAATACACAGTTGGTGATGTCTAGAGATAGTGAAGGACCAAGGACTAAGTGCAGATATTTTTACTCTTTGATTTAAATTTCTACTTTGTTACTGTAAAACTTGAGGTCTTACTATACATTTATATAATCTTAAGATGATAGTTTTTATGATTGTGGTTAACCTTTTTGATGTAATTTCATTCAAGGCAGTTAATGAAAAGTTTTAACTTATTTGTTCTACACAGTTGAAAAAAAATCACCAAGTTTAAAAGCAAATAATAGTTCTCCTGAGAAACTTTGAACCCTTAGTAAATGTGGAATCTCTGAATATTTTTTAAATGTGAAACTTCTAAAGATAAATATTGGGTTTTTAAAATTCATGTGATCACACACAAAAAATAATAAGCCAAAGAACAATACGTTTTCTTCTCTGCTGTTTGTAACATGCAGTCAAAGTTAGAGGCCTCATTCATTACAGCTGTAGATAATCACCCTGAAGCAAAAGGCTGCTACATCAAGTCATGGGAAATGTGAACAATTCCAAGTGAATTAGGATGTTCTTTCCAAAGCCAGTTTATAGCAAGGGTCAGGGTCATAATTTAATTATTAGAACAATTGTATTCTTGTTTGTTTCTTCTTCCTTTTGTAAATCTGAGAGAAATGTGACACAATTTATTTTTAATAAGTTTTTATGTGTTCCTAGTGGGTATCTTAATAAAGACTAAAGCCTTGTATTTCTGGGGACAAAAAATATGAACACACCTGGCACTCACACAATCTGCTGAGTGAATCAGTAAGTGAACCAATGATTCAAGTATTGTCTGTTGTGTTAGACCAATGATACCTTTCCAAATGTCATCTTAAAGTTGTCTGACATGTAACAAACTGAGCTATGAGGAAACATGCCTCCCCTAGATCCCAAACATAGAATATTTAAGAAAAAAAGAAAGAAAAGCAAGTTATAAATGAATAGTTCAAAAAAAAAAAAATAAAAGGAATGCTCCAGGGAGAAAAATTAAAGGAAAACATATTCAACTGAGAGAGAGGAACAAAGCTGAACTAAATTGAAAGTCAAAAGACTAATGGGAAAAAGATTTGCAACACAGATAGGTGAGATTAGGGCTTAGAATACTGTATATGTTGAAATACAAGGGGATATATTTTCCCCTGAAGTGATCACTCAGCTAAAAAAGGGCTCATCAGAGTCTTTTAAGTCTCTGAAACATATGGGCATATTCCCACTCACTATTGTTTCTGCATATTAATGGATGATCCAAGATGGAGTTGATAAAACATCAATCCTCCCAAAAAAAGGATAAAAAGAAAATTAATATAGATTATTTACTCCAGGGGTATGACCTTAAATTGCAAGTGTTGTATGTTCTGGCAAGCCTTCTGAAGATTACTTTAAGAGTATCAGAGTCAGTTATAACCCAAGGAACACCAGGAGCCACCAGGAGCTGGAAGAGGCAAGGAAGAACCTTTCCCTGCACCCTACCAGTTCCCAATGGCAAGTTAATCACATGTTCATGTTAGGATAATTCAAAGAGGGTTTATTAATTAGTACATCAAGTATAAAGGTGTGGTTGGATGGCAGTGGAAGGAGGACAGTGCAGGGACCTAGGGCTAGCAGACCCAGAGCTTTGACCATTCTTAGGTCTGCAAAGGTAAGGTGAAGGGATGGATAGGTTTCTGGATGTGACAATAGAGAGTCATAAGGTGCAGTGACCTTGAGAGAATCAATGACCTCCTGCCTGGTGATGCAGGCAGATGAAGGTGACCGTTAAGAGTGTAATTCAGAGGAATAAATACTGCAACTTCACTGTCCTACCACCCTCTCATCTCCTGTCTGGGCCCCATTGGCTGACTCTCACAGAAAGCCAGACTTAACAGATTCTAGTGATATGCCCCAAGGAGGCCAGCCTTTCAGAGCAGAAAGCACAATGGAGCAGGAAGGGGAATGGATCTGAAGGGAAAAAATGGAAGATAACTGGCACATAAAATAATATATTATGGGATCCTATTGTGAAGATCATGAATAACCAATAGTACTTGGTAGCTTAGAACAAAATTTGTGAGTATATCAAGTAGGTCCAACATTTACATGAATAGAAATAAAGGTGATCTACTTTGGAAAAATGTAAACAATGCAGAAAGTGGATCAATGGCAATACATCTTTTTTGGTTGCTCCTTTGGGGGGGTTAATATGAGGGCATATACAATTAGGTTATATTGTTTGTATTTGCAAGGTAAAAGTCTGAGTTGTGATTGAGTCCTTCACCCAAGAAGTGTGCCATATACCCCTACATTATACCGGTTAGGTGGGAACGTACTGAACCCTCTCTGCCCACCTTCTTGAAATTAATTGTGTTTTTACCTTGTGTGGGCCAATAGTTGTAGATCTACCAGTTACAGCTTAGTACTGAGTACATGGGATGCTTGTTTTTCCATTCTTCTGATACTTAGGAGAATGTTCTCCAAATCTAGTCAGGTAAATACAAAAGATGCAAAATCTCTCTCTTTTATGGCTGAATAGTATTCCAGGGTATACATGTACCATAGTTTATTAATCCGTTCATGGGTTGACAGGCACTAATATTGTTTCCACATCTTTGTGACTGATTTAAGTTGCTATAAACATTCGAGTGCAAGTGTCCTTATAACAAAATGATTTTTTTTTTCTTCTGGATAGATACCTAGTAATGGAATTGCAAGAGCAAATGGAGGTGTACTTTTAGTCTTTGAAGATTCTCCACACTTCTTTCCAAAAAGGCTGTACTATTTTGCATTCCTACCAAAAGGGCATCTCTCTCTGCACCCATGCCAGCATCTACAGCTTTCGGATCTTATGATGTGGGCTATTCTCACTGGGGTTAGATGCAACTTCCAAGTAGTTTTGATTTTCATTTCTCTGATGATTAGGAATAATGAGAATTTTTTTCATGAAGTTTGTTAGCTATTTGTCTATCTTCTTGGGAAAAGGTTCTGTTCAAGTTTTTTACACAATAATCAATGTGCTTATTTGCTCCTTTCTTGTTGATTAGCTTGAGTTCTTTGTAGATTCTGGTTTGATATTGGAAATGCTCATTAGAAGTTTGAATAAAGGTGTTTAACGAGATGTGAGTGAGGGAGAAAGCAATGTTTCTAAAATAATTTATTATATAAAGTATAATTGTTTTTTAAGATAGAGTTTTGCTTTGTCACTCCCGGTAGAGGGCCATGGCATCATAGTTCAAGCAACCTCAGACTCCTGGGCTCAAGCAATTCTCTTGCCTCAGTCTTCCAAGTAGCTGGGATTACAGGTGCCCACCACAAGCATCTGACTATTTTTAGAGGTGGAGGGCCTCACAGCTCAGGCTGGTCTTGAACTTGTGACCTCAGGCAATCTGCCCTCTTACACCTCAGAGTGCTGGGATTACAGGCATGAGCCACTGTGCCTGGCCTAAAATATGATTTAAAATGTACATATGAAATTACATTGACATAAATTATAGTTACAAACATTTGATTATTTTATTTGTTTTTGTATTCAAGGTATACAAAATTGTATCTCATTTGGAACTGGGAGATAGTCTTATATCTGCAGCCACTTTGTGTCCAAACACATGTAGTCTATAAAGACTTCTGGATAAAATCACAGGTAACTATAAAAATGGATAAAAGATATGAGCTAGCAGTTCAAAGGAAAGGCACACAAAATGAACAATAAACATAAAAAGGACATTTATCTAGTAACTAGGGAAAATTAAAATGAGATATTATTTCAACTTTCCCTGATATTGAGATATTGACAAGCATCAAAAAGTTTAAAGCTGTTTTCAAGTATGTGTGTAAAAAGATCTTATCCACTGATGCTAAAAGAGGCAAAGGTTCCCACCACTTGTTGAGACATTTGTTAATATGAGTGAAGTAACAGCTTAAGATCCACTTGCTCTTAATCTAGACTGATGTAAACTGATCCAAAACCTCTTGCTCATGTACACAGGAACATATATAAAATATGTTCATTGCTGTCTTTTTGTAATAGTGAAAGATTGAAAGTAATCTGATATCAATCAATGGGGGAATGGATAAAATGTGGTTTACTCATATGTTGAAGAACAGCAATTAAAGCAGTACATACTACACATCAGGATGGAGAAATCTTAAAGGTGAAAGAAAAAACAAGCTTCAGAATGATCCATATTATAAAATAATATTTACATAAATTAAACCCAAAGTATATATTATTTTTGTATTCATAAATGTAGGAAAAGTATAAAAGCTAAACTGGAAGGGACATGCCAACTTCCTCTGCATAGCTGCCTTTGGATCCAAAGGGAGGAGAATGAGACTGGGTGAGTATCGGTAGCACCAACAAATACAATGTCTTGGCTTGAAATACTTGAGTTTATATTCTGATTTGACTTAGATTCAGTTCCTTTTATGTCTGAACATATTTCCAGTAATTTCAACAGAGTTGCTTATTATTGGGAAGGGGAGTGGAGATTTGTGTTCTTTGTATTTTCAGTGTTATGATTTTTCAGGGAAAGTTGTAAAATGGTTGATTAGATTAATCATCCCCATTTTCTACATTTTGTTGCCCCATTAGTCTATAGTCTAGTAGAGGGGATTTTTTTAAATGAAATAATTTTATCCATAGCTAATGAAGGAGTAGTAAGGTAAATATAGTCATGAATATGGCCAGCTGGGAGCAGATGATTTTTTAAATTAATGAGCCTTTTGTTCACCAACTTGAAGGTGACATGTTTCTAAAATGGAAACAGTATATGGAAGATAATATAAAACTTGAATAACTTTCCAATTTGTATTGTCAATTATATTATGTCATAATTTTTTTTTCTTTTTGCAGTTTTTTGTCATGGGCTGGGTTTGAACACATGACCTCTGGTATATGGGGCCAGCACCCTACTCCTTTGAGCCACAGGTGCCACCCTATGTCATAATTTTTGATTAAATACTGGCTTATTTTACTTTCTGTGGTATCTTTGAGGTTTATCCATGTTGTAGCATATGTCTGAATTTCTTCCTTTTAAAGGGCTGAATAATATTCTATTTCATGCATATGCTTCATTTTGTTTGTTTATCTTTCAATGACCAGTTAGGTTGCTTTCTCCTTTAGGCATTTGTGAATATGCTGCTAGAGGTGCAATTGACAAATGACTTTATGAAATTCTTCTAAGACATGGTCTCCTTGCCCCTGTACTCCCCAGAATAGTAGAATAAACTTGGTCTCTGGACTGAGAAACCTGAGTTATAATCCTGGTATGACTATCTCCTTCCATAATTCTCATTTTATTACAAGGAGATCCACAAACATATCCATGAGGCCTGAATTTGGTTTGTGCTGTTAACACTATAAAAAAAAATTTCCTCCCAATAGAATGTCCCAGTAGAATTGATCCAACATTGCTTAATTAAACAAATATTGCTTAGAATTTTAGGGTCCTTTTGAATGAGTATTGGTGTATCTAAGAAGTCTTATGATTGTATCTTTAAGTTGCCTTTTTTAAAAACAAGAAATAGTATTTGTTTCAAAAGCAGCTTTTGATTATTGGATTAAATTTAACAAAAACTTTGAGGGAGTGCCAAATCTGACCCAAATATGTTGCCCATTGCATAACTCAGTTGGGCCCCTTTGTTTGATTTTGATCATAGTACAGGAAATAGGACATTAACATGTTCTTGCTGGCAGCTAGTATTTGATATCATTTCCTTTGAATGGTGGTGTCATTGAGATAAATGCTTTCTTGTGGTCCATCCTAAATAACATTATAGTATAGTGGCTTTAGCTGTAATAGTGTATTTATTCAAACTCAATTTTGTTGTATAAATATTATAAGTATCAGCAAAAATGTATTCTTAAATATTTGGAAATGTGAACAGGAAGATTTTGTAATTTTAGATTTTGGCAAACATTATAAAGAAAAAAATGTGTGGAATTTGTTTTGCTGAAAGTTAAATTTAATGATTATTTTATTTTGAGGAAAAAAAGAGAGAATGACTTGAACTTTGGTTCAGAAAAATAATGTACAATAGAAGAAAATTTGGTAGATAAGACCTAAAAATTGGTCAGATTCTCTCATACTTGTTTATAAAATTCTTCACATCAGCCTGGGGAGTGGCCCACCCAGTCACTGGCCACGACCTCTGCTGATGTTCATGCATGCTGCTTTGGGGTCTGAGGATTGGCATGCCATGGCTATTGTCACAATCAACTGCCCACCTACCCAGTTCAATGCTGCTACTGCTGGCACCTGAGAAACCTGCCTGAAAAGCCAAGGATTGGCCTTTATAGACCAAAAATATCTCTAAGGCATATTACAGTCAAACTTTCAAAAGTTAAAGACAAAGAGAGAATTCTAAAAACCGCAAGAGAAAAGTATCAAATCACATATAGTAGAATTTCCATAAGACTAATGGCAGATTTCTCAGCAGAAACTTTACAAGCCTGGAGAGAATGGGATAATATATTTAAACTTCTGAAAGAAAACAAAACTTCCAGACAAAAATATTATGCTCAGCAAAGCTATTTATCAAAAATATAGTCTTCTCTTATAAGCAATTTTTTTTTAACAAAACACTACTTTTTGAGAATATTATTAAGAACTCTATGAGAAATAATTTGTACAATCAACCAGATATGGGCAAAGACAGGCTAAAGCTAGAGGCTTCTTTTCTGTAAAACTTCTGGAAGGTTACTAAGTTAACAGTGATAATTTCCATTTAGTGATAGCTTATTATTAATGAATGTATTATTATGGGTTATCCAGCATCCTAAACATTTCACATTCATTCCAATAAGGTAGTTACTCATTACCTCATTTTTGTGGAATATCAAACAGAATCTCTGAGGGGTTAAGGGTTTTCCCAAGGTCACACAGCTGGTAAGTAGCAACACCAAGCCTCAAACCCAGATTTTCCAACTCTTAACTGTCCTACATTATAGTTAATGTGCATGGTGAATTTCTAGGTGTTTCCTGAATTCATTGAGTCACAAAGCCAAGGGAAATAGTGGATTAGGAAGAAAAGGGAAAGCTATAGTCTCTGAGGCCTAGTGGTGCCCACTACCCCTCTTCCCTGCCCATGAAATCATCTGGTGAGAAGATATCCAGGGCAGATGTCTGGATCATCTCTGAGTAGATGGAGAGAGTGTCCTTTGCCATGGAGCTCTCAACTGCATAGGATGTGGCTTGGCTGCAGAAGATGTTGTTTTCATATAGCCCCATCCTGGAGAATTGGATGTTCTGGGTGTCTTGATGGTCCCCACCACCTTGTGGCTGTTTCTGTTTTTATTGGTGCTATAGGGAGTGGACCCCCTCCTGGGCTGCACATACAGCTCTTCCAGGTGAAGCAGTCGCCCACTGGGAAAGAAAACATTGTCCTGGTGATCAGCCACTACACACCCTGGCTCCTGGCTGAGCGCTACACTTAGACATTTTTCTCTCTCACCCTTGGCTGAGCCTGCCAGCCACTTTGCCAACAGCCAAAACTGCCACAAGCTGCAGGTCATAGACCATGGGGGCCATCCTTTTGTGGTGTTAGTTGACTATGGTGGGGACAGGAACCACTTCAGAAACCCAAGTGTGGCCCAGGCAGCAGCCAGCAGCCGCAGGAGGGAGGCCAAGAAGAAACATTTCAAATAAATAACTTAAAAATGCACTTCAAAGAGCTGGAGAGCAAGAGCAAGTCAAATTCAAAATTAGAAGGAGCTGGTGGCATGGTAATTCATTCCTGTAATCCTAGCACTTTGGGAGACCAAGGCAATAGAATTTCTTGAGGCCAGGAGTTTGAGACAAGTCTGAACAACATAGAAAGACTCTGTCTCTACAGAAAAACAAAACAAACAAATAAGCACATTTACAAAAAGAAAAGAAAAGAAAAATTAGCTGGTTGTGGTGGTATATACTTGTAGTCCCAGATAATAGGAGGAATGCTTGAGCCCAGGAGTTTGAAGTTGCAGTAAGCTATGATGACACCACTGCATTCTAGCCCAGTCAACAGAGCATGATCCTGTCTCAAAATAAAAATCAGTAAAAGGAAATAAATAATAAAGCTCACAGTAGAGCTAAACAGAAACTAAAAAAAAAAACAAAAAAACCCCAACCCCCCCAAAACCAAAAATAACAACAAAACGGAAATGTTTTTTTAAAAAGGATAAAGATGAGCTTCTCCCTATATTGCAGAACCTGTTCCTTTGACAAGGAAGGTACCCTGCCTAACTCCTTCTATAAAGCAAATATCACCCTGATATCAAAACCCAGGAAAGGATCCAACAGAAAAAGAAAACTATACACCTATATTATTAATAAATATCAAGACAAAAATATCAGCAAACAGAATATAGCTACACATTAAAAAAATTGTACATCATGATCAGGTGGATTTTATCCCAGGGATGCAAGGTTGGTTCAACATACCTAAATCCATATGTGTAATTCAGCACATAAATAGAAGCAAAAACAAAGACCATACCATCCCCTGAATAGGTGCAGAAAAAGCATTTGACAAAATTCAGCATCATTTTCTGATAAAAACAATTAGGAAGGGGGCAGAGGCAAGATGGCCGACTGGAACCAGCTTTCCACAGAGGCTCCCATCTAGAAGGAGAGTTAAAGGACAGAAGTTTAGCAAGTAAGCAGATGGTTTGGAGCTGAGCCAAGAGAGAAGGTTGAAGAATGTACATCAACCCTGCTTAGGCGAGCTGTGACCTCAAGGATACAAACAAATGGTACAAAATTCATTGCCAAGTGGATGGGAGTCCCCTCACCCCATGAGAATGGCTCACAGTATACTTTCTAAAAACAAGTGAGCCGAGTTCAAACATCCTCCCATTATATTCTAGGGGAGAGACCCTCTAAAACCCAGACCTCCATCCCCTACTAGGGTGCCATGGCACTCTCCTGCCAGGCACAAATGGTATAAAACTGTGTATATTCTCTACCTGCAATTATGAACTCCCAGCACTTCCCTCCACTCTAACCCTGAGGTCTGGAAGTCTGGCCCCCATGGAGTCCAGATTCTTGGGCATTTTCTCGAGAGGTGTGGACAGAGCGTGGGCTGTTGCAGGTCTGTGCTGATTCTGCCACATGAGGGTAAGGATAAGATGGTGGTCTAAAGGTACCATACAGGAGAGAGAGAGGTGGTGCCCTGCAGCACAGAGCAGCAGCGGCAGCAGTGGGAACAATAGGGCTCTCACCCCTGGGGATATTTTGGAGAGATGCTCCCTGTCTCTCTGGGCAACCAGAGAAAGCTGGGCATCTTCTCTGGTGGCAGAGAGGATGTGGGACAGTAATGCAGGCCCTGTGAGCAAAGGGTATGCCTGAGGTGGTACCTGCCTGGGTGGGGTGCGGCAGAGACAGAGAATAGCAGACATGTGTGCAGAGATGGCATACTCCCAGGGTGTGGTTGAGCCAGAAGGACTCCTTTAGTGAGCCTAAGAATCACCCGGCCCTCAGGGGATCATAGCTGAGACAAAGGCAGGTGGGCAGAGGCTGGAACTCAGAGCTGAGTGTGAGCTCTAACCACATCCACCCCAACACAGACTGCAGCAGAGACACATACACCAGCTCCAGGCAGCGGCACTGTAAATCACTGAAAATCACAGTTTCTGTGAACTCAAATAGTGCCTAGTCCATAGGGGAATATAGCCAGGAAAGAACCACAAATTCTGCAAAAATATAAGTGTCAGCAACATCCATCAGGGGTGGGGCTGGAACTGAGTGAACCACCCAAGGTTGTCAGGCCTCAGCCCCCTCTGCCAGATGGGGGCAGAGTGCAAAGGCCTGGCCAAGGAGACATAGATCTCCCTGTGACTCAGGCAGGTGCAAACCCCTGAAGCATCTGCTCATTGGAGGGAACTGAGTCACAGCCCTGTGGGGTTACCAGTGACTGGGTGTGACAGAGGTGCAAGGTGGGGAAGGAGGCATCAACCATCCCATACTAATTTATTTTCTAGGTTGGAGGGGGTCCTTCTGACTCCATGGAGCACCAAAACGAGTCATTCTCGAGCTGCAGCAGACTCCTGCTATCTAGTTGCCAGAGACCTTTTAAACTCTCCCACTTGAGACTGGGTGCTGACTGGGACAATTGATTTGGATCTCTTGGACTAGACCAATCACCTGAGGACTATCTAAAATGTTACTCTGGGTATGTGGTTGTGGGAGGTTTGATTTTCCTTTTCCAATTGTTGCCTATGGGGGGCAGGGTGACTTAATTGCTGGTCCACAGCTAAGACTTTAACCCAGAGTAACTGATTCACTAGGGTTGGATAGAGACCAGCTAAAAACAAGACAGAGTCACTTAGCCCCACTATCCCAAGTAAATCCTCAGGGTCTTAGCTGTAGCACTGTATGGGTCCTTTGCAAAGCTCTAGGGAAAAAGGTACAGACATCAGTCTCAGCTCTTGGGCAAAGTGCTGGTTAATCACTACTCCAGGAGCCCCCCAACCCAACTTTACCTTATCTGCTCATTTAGCCAAATGATGTAAAATAATAATGGGGTGGAATCAGTGAAAAAACTCAGTAACATGAATAACCAGAGTAGATCAACTCCCCCAAGGAATGATATGGCAGACACAATTGAAGATCCTATTTATAAACAAATGGCTGAGATGTCAGAAATCAAATTCAAATAAGATTTCATATAAGAATTCAAATTGCAAATAAGATTAATAGAATAGAAGCAAAGTTGGGATTAGAAATTCAAGGAGCATTTTGAAAGTTGTCTCAAGAATTCAATAAATTCCAAGATAAAATCACTAAAGATTTTTGCATTGAGGCAAGAATTTGCAGCCCTCAAAGGTATGAGAAATATAGTAGAATCCCTCAGTAACAGAATGGAGCAAAGAGAAGAAAGAATATCTGACATTTAAGACAAAGCTTTTGAACTCTCCCAAATGCTCAGAGAGGAAAAGAAATGGAGAGAAAATATGGATCATTCTCTCAGAGAGCTCTGGGATAATTTGAAGAAAACTAATATTCACCTTATAGGAATTCCTGAAGGTGATGAGGTGGCTTCAAAAGGCACTGAGGCTCTTCTTCATGAGATTATGAAGGAGAACTTTCCAGACATGCCAAGAGATTCTGAAATGCAGATAGCAGACAGTTTCAGAAACCCAGCATGACTCAATCCAAATAAGTGATCATCTAGGCACATCATAATTAACTTCACTGAAGTTCAAATGAAGGAGAAAATTCTGAAAGCAGCCACATTTAAGAAAACCATAACCTACATGGGGAAAAATATTAGAATGACTGCAGACCTCTCTGCTGAAACCTTTCAAGCTAGAAGAAGGTGGTCGTCAACTTTTAATCTCCTAAAACGAAATAACTTTCAACCCAGGATCCTGTATACAGCTAAACTGAGATTCATCTATGATGGAGAAATTAAATACTTTAATGACATTCACGTGTTGAAGAAATTTGCCATAACTAAACCAGCTCTCCAGGATATTCTCAGACCTATCCTCCATAATGAACAGCACAATCCTACTCCACCAAAGTAAACTCACTCAGAAACTTTTGATCAAATTCCAACTTCCACAGTGGTGAAAAGATTAAAAATATCCACTGGACTTTTGAAAATCTCAATATTCAAAATCTACCATGCTTATCAATATTATCAATTAATGTGAATGGCTTAAATTTCCTCTAAAGAGGAACAGGTTGAAAGACTGGATACAAAAACTCAGACCAGACATCTTTTGTATACAAGAATCTCATCTTACCTTAAAAGATAAATATAGACTCAGAGTAAAGTGATGGTCATCTATATTCCAGGCAAATGGAAATCAGAAAAAAACAGGTGTTGCAATTTTATTTGCAGAAATGATAGGTTTTCAATCAACAAAAGTAAGGAAAGATAAGGATGGTTACTTAATATTTGTTAAGGGTAACACTCAACATGATGAGATTTCAATTATTAACATTTATGCACCCAACCAGAATGTGCCTTAATTTATAAGAGAGACCCTAACAGACATAAGCAACTTGATTTCCTCCAGCTCCATAGCAGTCGGAGATTTTAACACTTCTTTGGCATTGTTGGATAGATCTTCCAATAAGAAGCTAAGCAAAGAAATTTTAGACTTAAACTTAACCATTCAACATTTGGATTTAACAGACATCTACAGAACATTTCATCCTAACAAAACTGGTATACACATTCTTCTCATTAGCCTATGGAACATACTCCAAATTGATTACATCTTAGGTCACAAGTCTAATCTCAGCAAATTTAAAAGAATAGAAATGATTCCTTGCATCTTCTTGGACCATCATGGAATAAAAGTTGAACTCAGTAACAATAGGAATCTCTATACTCATACAAAAGCATGGAAGGTAAATAACCTTATGCTGAAGGATAGCTAGGTCATAGACGAGATTAAGAAGGAATCTGCATACTCATAAAAAAACATGGAAGCTAAACAACCTTATGCTGAAGGATAGCTGGGTCATAGATGAGATTAAGAAGGAAATTACTAAACAAAACAATAATGAAGACATGAATTATCAGAACCTCTGGGATATGGCTAAGGCAGTCCTAAGAGGGAAATTTATAGCACTGCAAGCCTTCCTGAAGAGAACAGAAAGAGAGGAAGTTAACAACTTAATGGGACACCTCAAGCAACTGGAAAAGGAAGAACATTCCAATCCCAAACCCAGCAGAAGAAAAGAAATAACCAAAATTAGAGAAGAATTAAATAAAATTAAGAACAAAAGAATTATACAACATATCAATCAATCGGAAAGTTGGTTTTCTGAAAAGGTCAATAAAATAGATAAACCTTTGGCTAACCTAACCAGGAAAAAAAGAGTAAAATCTCTAATTTCATCAGAAATGGTAAAGACAAAATAACAACAGACTCCTCAGAAATTCAAAAAATCCTTAAAAAATATTACAAAAAACTTCATTCTCAGAAATATGAAAATCTGAAGGAAATTGATCAATGCTTGGAAGCATGCCACCTCCCAAGACTTAGCCAGAATGAAGGGGAAATTTTGAATAAGCCTATATCAAGTTCTGAAATAGCATAAACTGTACAAAATCTCCCTAAAAAGAAAAGCCCGGGACCAGATGGCGTCACTTCAGAATTCTACCAAACCTTTAAAGAGGAACTAGTACTTATACTACTCAACCTTTTCCAAAACATAGAAAAAGATGGAATACTACCCAACACATTCTATGAAGGAAACATCACGTTGATCCCCAAACCAGGAAAAGACTCAATGAGAAAAGAAAATTATAGACCAATATTACTAATGAATATTGATGCAAAAATATTCAACAAGATCCTAACAAACAGAATCCAGCAACACTTCAAACAAATTATACACCATGACCAAGTGGGTTTTATCCTAGGATCTCAAGGCTGGTTCAATATACATAAATCTATAAATATAATTCATCACATGAACAAATTAAAAAACAAAGACCATATGATTCTCTCAATTGATGCAAAAAAGCTTTTGATAATACCCAGTATTGCTT
>NW_003852615.1:1884929-1886077 GCF_000181295.1 Otolemur garnettii
AGGGTCAGAAGAGTTCAAACTTTCATTCTTTGCAGATGATATGATTGTATATCTGGAAGATACCAGGGATTCTACTACAAAACTCTTAGAAGTGATCAAGGAATACAGCAGCGTCTCAGGTTACAAAATCAACACTCATAAGTCTGTAACCTTTGTATATACCAACAACAGTCAAGTGGAAAAAACAGTCAAGGACTCTATTCCGTTCACAGTTGTGCCAAAGAAGTTGAAATATATGGGAGTTTACCTAACAAAGGACGTGAAAGATCTCTATAAAAAGAACTATGAACTCTAAGAAAAGAAATAGCTGAAAATGTTAACAAATGAAAAAATATACCATGCTCATGGCTGGGAAGAATCAACATTGTTAAAATGTCCATACTACCCAAAGCAATATACAATTTTAATGCAATCCCTAATATAGCTCCACTGTCATACTTTAAAGATCTCAAAAAAAAAAAAAAGACACTTCATTTTATATGGAATCAGAAAAAAACTCGAATAGCCAAGACATTACTCAGAAATAAAAACAAAGCATGAGGAATCATGATATCAGACCTCAGATTATACTATAAATTGATAGTGATTAAAACATCATGGTACTGGCACAAAAACAGAGAGATAGATGTATGGAACAGAATAGGGAGCCAACAGATGAATCCAGCTACTTACTGTTACCTGATCTTTGACAAGCCAATTACAAACATTCAATGGGGAAAAGATTCCCTATTTAACAAATGGTGGTGGGCAAACTGGCTGGTAACCTGTAGAAGAATGAAACTGGACCCACACCTCTCACCATTAACTAAGATAGACTCTCACTGGATTAAAGATTTAAACTTAAGACATGAAACTATAAAAATTCTAGAAGAAAGTGCAGAGAAAACTCTTGAAGAAATTGGCCTGGGCAAATATTTTATGAGGAGTACCCCAGGCAATTGAAGCAGCATCAAAAATGCGCTATTGGGACCTGATCAAACTAAAAAGCTCTTGCACAGCCAAGAACACAGTAAGTAAAGCAAGTAGACAGCCCTTAGAATGGGAGAAGATATTTGCAGGTTATGTCTCTGACAAAGGTTTAATAACCAGAATCCATAGAGAACTCAAATGTATTAGCAAGAAAAGAACAAGTGATCTCATCTCAGGGT
>NW_003852615.1:1887082-1902071 GCF_000181295.1 Otolemur garnettii
AAAAAAACACTTAGGAAAATTGGCAGAGATGCACATTTTTTAAGAAGCCATCTATAACAAACCCACAGGCTATATCATCATATTGAACGGAGTAAAATTTGAAAGCATTTGTGTACTTGGAACTGGAACCAGACAAAGTTGTCCACTCTCACCACTACTATTCAACACAGTGCTGGAAATTCTAGCCAATGCAATCAGACAAGGGAAGGATATCAAGGGTATTCAAATGGGGACAGAGTAAGTCAAACTCTCTTTTTGCTGATGATATGATCTTATACTTAGAAATCCCCAGGGAGTCAACCATAGAAGTTCTGGAAGTGATCAAGAAATACAGTAACATCTTGGGCTATAAAATTAATGTCCACAAATCAATAGCCTTCACATATGCCAACAGTCAAACATAAAGATCATACCAGAATAAAATCAAAGACATCATATCCTTTACAGTAGCTTCCAGAAAATGAAATATCTGGGAATATACCTAACAAAAGAAGTAAGGGATCTCTGCAGAGAGAACTATAAAACCCCGAGAAAAGAAATAGCAGAAGCTGTTAACAAATCAAAGAACATAACATGATCATGGCTTGGAAGAATCAACATTATAAAAATGTCCATACTACCCAAAGAAATCTACAGATTTAATGCAATTTCCTTTAGTGCACCATCATACTTTGAACCTTGAGAAAATAGTACTTTGTTTCATATGGAACCAAAAAACAAAAAACAAATAGCCAACACAATTCTAAGAAATAAAAATAAATCTAGAGGTATCATGTTACCAGACTTCAAGTTATACTGCAAGTCTATAGTGATCAAAACAGCATAGGTCTAGCACAAAAATAGAAACATAGATCTATGGAATAGAATAGAGAACCTACAGATGAAATAAGCCACATATCACCACCTGATCTTCAACAAACCAAACAAAAGCATACACTGGGGGGAAAAGGCCCTATTTAATAAATTGTGTTGGGAGAACTGGTTAGCCACATGTGAAAAACTGAAATGACCTATTCCTCTTACCACTTACAAAAACTGACTCATGCTAGATAAAAGATTTAAATTTAAGACATAAAATAATATAAACTCTAGAAGAAAGTTTGGGGAAAACTCTTGAGAAAATCTGCCTTGGAAAAGATTTTATGAAGAAGACCCCATTGGCAGGAACATCAAAAATAAATAAATAAAGCTTGACATGATCAAGCTAAGGGCACAACAACTAAAGCAGACAACTTTGAGAATGGGAAAAGAATTGCATGCTATGAATCTGATGGCTAGAATCTACAGAGAACTCAAACTAATTAACAAGAAAAGAACAAACAATACCATTTATCCATGAGCAAGGAATATGAACAATATTCCCTGAAAAAGACAGACAAATGGCTAACAAATACATAAAATGCTCAAATTACAAAATCTCAAAGCTGCCAATGCTGGCCTGGATCTGGAGAGAAGGAAAAACTTTTACACCACTGGTGGAATAATATAAGAGTATATTACACATCTCTTGGGTAAAGAGGTCAACTACAACTTATACTTTAGCTAACAAACACAAACAATGTAACTTAATTATTTATACCCTCATATTAATATGAAATTTTAAAAAGTAAAAAAAAAGATCATTATCTTTAATCATCAAAGAAATGCAAATCAAAACCTCCTTGAGATATCATTTAACCTCAGTGAGAATAGCCCCCATCACAAAGTCTGAAAGCTGCCAATGCTGGCATGGCTATGGAGAGAAGGGAACACTTTTACACTGTTGGTGGGGTTGCAAACTAATACAACCTCTATGGAAAAAGTATGGAGAATCCTCAAAGAGCTAAAAGTAGACCTTCCATTTGGCCCTGCAATGTCTTTACTTGGTATCTACCCAGAAAAAAAAAATTTACCATATGGACATATTCACTAAAATGTTTATTAATCTCAATTCACAATTTCTAAGATGTAGAATCAACCCAAGTACCCATCAACCCATGAACAGAATAAACTATAGTATATATATATATATCATAGAATACTATTCAGCCATAGAAAAGATGAAGACTTTATATCTTTTTTATTTACCTGGATGGAGTTGAAGAACATTCTTCTTAGTAAAGTATCATGAGAATGGAAAAGCAAGCATGTAATGTACTTACTACTAATATGAAACCAGTAAAGAAAGCCACAATTAAATTCAAGTGGGAGGGGGAAGGAGGGAGGGAATTTGTAAGCTTTCACCTAACAGGAATAATGTAAGGGTATATTACACATCTCCTGGGTGAAGAGGTCAACTACAACTTGAACTTGGCCTATTCACAAGGGGGTTTAGGGATATCTCAAGGTGGTTTTGATTTGCATTTTTCTGATGATTAGGAATGATGAACATTTTTTAATATGTTTGTTAGCTGTTCATCTGTCTTCCTCAGAGAAGGTTCTGTTCATCTTCTTGCCCAATGACAGATGGGATTGTTTGCTCTTTTTTTGTTGATTAATTTGAGTTCTCTATAGATCCTAGTCATCAAGTCTTGTCACATTTGTAATGCAAATATATTTACCCATTCTGAAGGCTGTCTATTTGCTTCACTTATTGTGTCCTTAGCTAGGCAGAAGTTTTTCAGTTTAATTAAATTTCATTTGCTTATTTTTGTTGTTATTGTAACTGCTGTTGAAGGCTTCTTCATAGAATCTTTACCCATGCCAACATCCTCAAGAGTTTTTTCCACACTTTCTTCTAGGAGTTTTAATATTTCATGTCTTAGATTTAAATCTTTTATCCATCTTAAGTCAATTTTTGTCAGTGGTGAAAGATATGAGTCTAATTTCTGTCCCTTACATGTGGTTATCCAGTTCCCCAAGCACCATTTATTGATAAGTATTCTTTTCCCCAGCATATGCTTTTGTTTGGTTTATCAAAGATCAGAAGGCTATAAGAAACTGAGTTCATCTCTTTGTTTTCTATTTGGTTCCATATGTCTATGTCTCTGTTTTTGTGCCAATACCATGCTGTTTTGATCACTGTGGACTTGTAATATAAGTAATTGTAATTACTCTGTAATTAACTTGTAATCACTCTGGTAGAATGATTCCTCTAGCTTCATTTTTATTACTAACAATTGCCTTGGCTATATGTTTTTTTTTTTTTCCTGGTTCCATACAAAATGAAGTACAATTTTTTCCAGTTATTCAAAGTATGATGTTGGCATTTTAATGGGGATTGTATTGAATCTGTGGATTGCTTTGGGTAGTAAAGACATTTTAACAATGTTGATTCTTCCTAGCCAAGAGCATGGTATGTTCTTCCATTTGTTGCTATCAATTCTCTTCATAGAGGTCCTTCGCTCTTTTTTAGTTATATACCTAGGTATTTCATTTTCTTTGAAGTTACTATGAAGGAAATTTGTATTGTTTATTAGCTTTTCAACTTGGCTATTATTGGCATATAAAGGCTACTGATTTGTGGAAATTGATTTTGTACACTGAGATATTACTATTTCTTGATCACTTCTAGGACTCTTGTGGTTAAGTCTCTGGGGTTTTCTAAGTATAAGATCATTTCATCAGCAAAGAGCAGCGTTTGATCTCCTCTGCCCCCATTTGGATCCCCCCTTTTGTCCCCTTTGTATCCTTCTCTTGCAATGGCTAGAACTTCCACCATTGTGTTGAATAGTAGGACATCCTTGTTTGGTTCCCCTTCTAGGTAGAAAAGCTTTCAGTTTTACTCCATTCAGTGTGATATTAGCTGTGGGTTTGTCATAGGTAGCTCTAATTGTTTTAAGAAATATACCACCTATACCTATATTCTTAAGTGTTCTCGTTAGAAAAGGATGCTTGGCTGGGTGCAGTGACTCACTCTTGTAATTCTAGCATTCTGGGAGGCTGAAGCTGATTGCTTAAGCTCACAAGTTTGAGACCAGCCTGAGCAAAAGTGAGATCCTGTCTCTATTCAAAATATAAGAAAACTGAGACAAGAGGATCACTTGACCCCAAGTTGGAGGTTGCTAGGAGCAATGATGCCACAGCACTCTACCCAGGGCAACAGCTTGAGACTCTTGTCTCAAAAGAAAAAAAAGATGTTAAATTTTATCAAATGCTTTTCATCCTCTATTGAAAGGATAGATATTGTTTTTGCTTCTATTAATATGGTGAATTACATTTATGGATTTGTGTATGTTAAATCAAGCTTGCATCCCTGGGATGAAGCCCACTTGATTGTGATGTATAATTTTTTTGATGTATAATTTTTTAATGTGTAGCTGTAATCTATTGGCTAAGATTTTGTTTTTCTTTTTTGAGACAGAGCCTCAAGCTGTCCCCCTGGGTAGAGTGCCATGGCATCACTGCTCACAGCAACCTCCAACTCCTGGGCTCAACAAGTCTCCTGCCTCAGCCTCCCAAGTAGCTGGGACCACAGGTGCCCACCACAACACCCGGCTATTTTTTGGTTGTAGCCGTCATTGTTGTTTGGCAGGCCCAGGCTGGATTTGAACCTGCCACCTTAGGTGCATGTGGCTTGCACCTTAACCACTTGAGCCACAGGCACTGAGCCTATTGGCTAAGACTTTATTGAGTATTTTTGCATCAACATTAGTGAAATTGGCCTGTAGTGTTTTGTTTATTTGTTTGTTTTTTAGTTGGATCCTTTCCTGGTTTTGGAATCAGGGTGATGTTTGCTTTATACAACATGCTAAGGAAGGTTCCTTCCTTCTCAAAGTTTTAGAATTGGTTCTGAAGTGTAGGTACAAGCTCATTTTTGAATGTTTGATGGAATTCTGGTGTGAAACATCTGGTCTAGTGCTTTTTTTGTTATTGTTGAAAGATTTTTTTTATTGTTTTTTCAATCTCAGTGGTTGATATTAGTCTGTTCAAGAGATCTATTTCTTTCTGGTTAAGTCTAGGGAGATAGTATAATTTCAGTTATTGGTCCATTTCCTCCATATTGTCAAATTTCTGGGAGTAGATTTTCTTGTAGTAGTCAGAGGTAATCTCTTTTATTGTTGTATTATATTGATGTACTGTTTCCTTGATCAATATGAAGTGACCATCTTTGTCTTTCTTAACTTTAGTTATTTTAAATCCACTTGTATCTGAAAATAAGATGGCAACTCCTCCTTTCTTCTTGTTTCCATTTGCCTGAAATATTTTTTTCACCCATTTACCCAGAGTGTTGTTTTGTCATTCAAGGTTATGAGTGTTTCCTGGAGATAATATATGGATGGCGTGTGTGTGTGTGTGTTTTATCCAATTGGCCAGCCTGTGTTTCTTCAGTGGGGAATTCAAGCCATTAACATTTTTTGAAATAATTGATAAGTATGTTAGAGTTCTAGTCATCTTATTTTGTTTTATCCTTTGTGTCATTATGGAAGCTAGGTTTTGTCCTTTAGTTTGTGGGTGTTTACTTTGCTGGTGGTCCATTGTGATGTTCAGTGTGGAAAAGAGGTCTAAGTATTTCTTGTAGAGATGGTCTTGTTATGCCAAATTTCTTCAGTGTTTGTATATCAATAAAAGATTTGATTTGTCTATCAATTTTGAAAATTAGTTTAGTAGGATACAAAATTATGAGCTGTAAATTGTTTTGTTTAAGATGGTCATGGGTAGCTCACCATTCTCTTCTGGCTTGGAAATTTTCAGCTGAGAAACCCTGATGGATCTGCCCCTGTAGGTCAATTGGCACTTACTTCTGGATGTTTTCAGTATTTTCTTCTTTGTCTCGACTTTAAGCAGGTTTATTACAATGTGTCTTGTAGATGCTCTGTTTGTATTGAGATGACCCATGTTCGATATCCCTCTACAAGGGATATTTTGGGATCTTTAGTGATACTTGAGAAGTTTTTGTTTATGATATCCTCCAGTAGGCCTTCCATTCCTTTGAGGAGTTTTTCTTCCTCTTCAAGAATACCTATAATTCATATGTTTGAATGCTTCATAATGTCCCATAATTCTCTGAGTGAAATTCTTTTTTTCCTCTCTTTTCTGCCTCTTTAACTGCCTGGATTAGCTCAAGAGCTTTACCCTCTATCTCTGAGATTCTTTATTGTCCATGCTCTAATCTGTTATTGATACTTCCTACTGCATCTTTAAGTTCCCTGATTGACTCCTTCAATACTTTAAGTTGTGCCATATCTTTTCTATATTCTTCACATCTTTCATCCATTTGGGGGTTCTATTTTTCCACTTTCTCATTAACTCCCCTTTTTTGACATCCGTATTTTAAATTTCCTTTCTGTCATTTCCATTAATATTTTATAGGTAGAATCTTCATGTTAGCTATTTCATGATCCCTTGCATGGGTTGCTCTATTCTGCTTTTCCATGTTGCCAGAATTTTTCTGTTGGTTCTTCCTCATGCATATTTTCTTCTTGTTCATTTCCTTCCCCTACTTTTTCCTTCTCACTACCTCCTTTGATTTAAATTACTTTGTCTCAGAACCTGGGGATTGAAGTAGCCTTTTGGTATAAGGCCATAAGGAAGATAAAGGTAAAGAGAGAGAAGGGAGAAAGAAAAGATAAAGAGGAAAAAAAGAAGAAGGGGTGGGAAGGAAAGAATTAAAGAAAAGTAGAGAAAAAGGATAGTGTAGGGATTACAGTGAAACCTACCCATTTCCCTTTGTTGGCTTATTGACAGATCGACTCACAATTACAGTAGATTAATAAGAGAAATGTTTATTTCCAAAAACCATGCACATGGTGGGAACCACCAGAATGATTACTCAAAACCTCAGTGATGGTCAGAGGCCTTTATAGATGCCTTTTGGAAGGGGGGAGGAGAATGTAGAAAGTATAGGTGCAGCAAGTAGTGGCTAGGGGTGATATGTGTAGATGCAGGGAAAACAGATTGATTTGGTGATTAACCTGAGAGATAGGTGTCTTGCTTCAAATGACCTTGGGGCCAGGTCTATTAGCATGTAATAAGGAAGTAAGTCGCCCCTTTTTGATTCTCAATTAGGGTTTTTGGGTTTTATGTAGATAGAGGAAAGGCCTCTTTCAATGCTTCCTGATCATGAATTTCCTTTAATTCAAAATATTCTTTATTCTAAAGAGTCATATTTTGGGGGCATAATTTCCTTAGCTCCTTCACAGTGAGCAAGAAAGAGGACATTTTTCATAACTAAACCAGCTCTCCAAGAAATACTCAAACCCATATTCCATAATGACCAGAACAGTGGTTGACCATCAAGGTAAACTCACCCAGAATTTATCAAACAAAACCCAAATTCCACAATGATGAAAGAATTAAAAATATCCACGGGAACTTTCCCAAACATGACAGCCAAAACACCACTATATCTATCAATTTTCTCAATTAATGTGAAGGGCTTAAATTGCCCTCTAAAGAGGCACAGGTTGGCTGACTGGATACAAAAATACGGGCCAGGTATCTGTTCTTTACAAGAGACTCATCTTACCTCAAAGGATTAAAAAAAGACCCAGGGTAAAGGGCTAGACATATATAATATAGGCAAATGAAAATCTGAAAAAAGCAAGGGTTGTAATTTTATTTGCAGACACAATAGAATTCAAACCAATAAAGATAAGGAAAGAGAAGGAAGAACAATACATATTTGTCAAGAGAAACATTCAACACAAGATTTCAATAATTAACATTTAGGTACCCTACTTAAATGCTCCTCAATTTATAAAGCAAACCTTCACAAATATGAACAATTTGATATTTTCCCACACTATAATAGTTGGAGATTTTAAGGCCCCTTTGTCAGTTCTGGATACTTCCTTCAAGAAGAAACTAAACCTAGAAATAATGGACTTACACTTGACCCTAGCACAAATGGACTTAACAGACATCTATAGAACATTTTATCCTAATAAAACTGAATATACATTCTTTTCATCAGCACATGAATCCTCCTCCAAAATTTATCATATCTTAGGACACAAGTTTAATCTCAACAAATTTAAAAGAATAGAAATTATTCCTTATATCTTTTCAGACTATCATGGAATAAAAATAACAGCAACAGAAATCTTCATAGTCAATCAAAGTCATGGAAACTAAATAATTTTAGGTTGAATGATAGCTGGGTCAAAGATTAAGCTGGGTAAAAGATAATGATAGCTGGACAAGATTAAGAAGGAAATCATCAAATTTTTGAAAATGATAGCTGGGTCAAAGATTAATGATAGCTGGACAAGATTAAGAGGGAAATCATCAAGTTTTTGGAACAATATAATGATGAAGACACAAATTATCAAAACCCATGGGGTACTACAAAGGAAGTCCTAAGAAGGAAATTTATAGCATTAAAAGCCTTCCTCATGAAAACAGAAAGTGAGGAAGTCAACAACCTAATGGCTCATCTCCAGCAACTGGAAAAGGAATAATAATCCAACCCCAAATCCTTCAGAAGGAAACAAATAACCAAAAGTAGAGCAGAATTAAATGAAATTAAACACAAAAGAATCATTCAGAAGATCAACAAAACAAAAACTTGAATGAATCTTTGAAAAGATTAAAAAAATTGATAAATCTTTGGCTAGCCTAACCAGAAACAGAAAAGTAAAATCTCTAATAACATCAATCAGACATGACGAAGGAGAAATAATAACAGATACTACAGAAATTAAAAAAGTCCTCAATGATTACTATTAAAAACTCTATTCTGAGAAATATGATAATCTGGGAGAAATGCATTGATACCTGGAAGGATGCCACCTTCCTAGATTCAACCAGAAAAAATTAGAAATTTCAAATAGACCTATATTGAGCACTGAAATAGCATCAACTATACAAAATCTCCCATAAAAGAAAAGTCTGGGACCAGATGGCTTCACATCAGAATTCTATCAAACCTTCAAAAAGGAACTAGTACCTATATGACATAACCTTTTCCATAACATAGAAAAAGAAGGAATTCTCCCTAACACATTCTATGAAGCAAATATCACCTTGATCCCCAAACCAGGACAGGACCCAACAAATAAAGAAAACCACAGATCAATATCATTACTGAATACCAATGCAAAAATATTCAATAAGATCCTAGCAAACAGAATTCTATGACACATCAAAAAAATTATACACCATGATCAAGTTGGTTTTTCACAGGGTTACAAGGTTGGTTCAACATATGTAAATCTATAAATATAATAAACCACATAAATAAAATTAAAAAACACACCATATGATTCTATCAATTGATGCAGAAAAAGCTTTTGATAATATCCAACATCCTTTCATCATCAGAACACTTAAGAAAATAGGCTTAGATGGGACATTTTTTAAACTGATAAAGGCCATATACAGCAAACTAACATCCAATATTATATTGAATGGAGTAAAATTGAAAACATTTCCACTCAGATCTGGAACTAGACAAGGATGCTCCCTGTCACCACTGCTATTCAACATAGTAATGGAAGTCCTAGCTATTGCAATCAGGCAAGAGAAGGGGATCAAGTGTATTCAAATGCAATCAGAGGAGTCAAACTCTCACTCTTCACAGATGACATGATTTTATACCTGGAAAACCCCAGGGACTTAACTACAAAGCTCTTAGAAGTGATCAAGGAATACAGCAGTGTCTCAGGATACAAAATCAATACCTACAAATCAGTAGCTTTTATATATGCCAACAATAATCAAATGAAAATATAGTCAAGGATTCTATCCCTTTTATGGTAGTGCCAAAGAAGTTGGAATACCTGGGAATTTATCTAACAAAGGAAATGAAAGATCTTTATAATAAGAACTATGAAACCCTGAGAAAATAAATAGCTGAAGAGTTAACAAATGGAAAACATACCATGCTCATGGCTGGGAAGAATCAACATTGTTAAAATGTCCACACTATCCATAGCAATCTACAGATTTAATGCAATACCTATCAAAGCACTAATGTGATACTTTAAAGAGCTTGAAAAAATAGTGCTTCATTTTATGTGGAATCAGAAAAAACCTTAAATAGTCATTATTAAGAAATTTCTACATTATTTAGAAATAAAAACAAATTAGAGGGGATAATGTTAGTAGAATTCAGATTATACTATAAAGTTGTAGTGATCAAAATATCTTGGTACTCAAATAGAGATGAGATATATGGAACAGAATAGAGAACCTAGAGATGAACCCATCCACATACTGTCATTTGATCTTTGATAAGCCTAACAAAAACATACATTGGGGAAAAGATTCCCTATTTAACAAATGATGGTGGGAGAACTGTCTAGCAACCTGTAGAAGACTAAAACTGGACCCTCACCTTTTACCACTAACAAAAATTGATTCTCACTGGATAAAAGATTTAAACTTAAGACATGAAACTATAAAAATACTAGAAGAGTGTGCAAGGAAAACACTTGAAGTTATTGGCCTGGGAAATTATTTTATCAGGGGGATCCCTGGCAATTGAAGCAACACCAAAAATATATTACTGGGATCTGATCAAGCTAAAAAGTTTCTGTACAGCTAAGGGCACTGTAAGTAAAGCAAACAGACAGCTTTTGGAATGGAAGAATATATTTGCATGTTATGTTTCTGACAAAGGTCTGATAACTAGAATCTACAGAGAACTCAAATTAATCAATAAGAAAAGAACAAACAACCCATTTCTTTGTGGGCAAGAGACTTGAACAGAAACTTCTCTGGAGATGACAAGCAAATGGCCAACAAACACATGAAAAAATGCTCATAATCTTTAATCATCAGAGAAATATAAATCAAAAATCAAAATCACTTTGAGATATCACCTAACCCCAGTAAGATTAGCCCACATCACAAAATCCCAAAATTGCAGATGTTGGCATGGATGTAGAGAGAAAGGACCAGTTCCACACTGCTAATTGGACTGCAAACTAATACAGCCTTTTTGGAAAGAAATATAGAGCATTCTCAAGGAACTAAAAGTTGGCTTACCATTTGATCCTACAATATCATTACTAGGTATCTATCCAGATGAGCAAAAATCATTTTACAACAAAGACACTTGCACTAGAATGTTTATGGCAGGCCAATTCACAATAGCTTAGTCATGGAAGCAGCCTATGTCCATCAACCCATGAATGGATAAACAAATTGTGGTATATGTATACAATGGAATGCTATGCAGTCATAAAAAGGTTGGAGACTTTATATCTTTTATGTTTACCTGGATGGAGCGGGAACATATTCTTCTTAGTAAAAAGAGTGGAAAAAAGAAAGTATCCAATGTACTCAATACTATTATGAAACCAATCTATAAACACTTACACATTCATGCAAATGATAAAACAAAAAGATAGTCTAGAAAGAAAGAGGGGAGAGGAGGGTAAAGAGAGAGAAAGGGGAGGTTGAGTAGAGGGAGGGTATTTGGTGGGATCTCACCTAATGTACACAATGCAAAGGTACATTTCAAAACAACTAAGAGAACATTATAAATGTCCTACCACAAAAGAAAGTAAGAGGTGATGGCTATGTTAATTAGTTTGATTTAAGCATTCCACATTGTATATCAAATCATCACATTGTATCCCATAAATGTATACAGTTATGATTTAATGAAAATTAAGTTTTAAAAAAAACAGTAGGCAAGAAAGAGAGCAACAGGAGAAACGGTGGTACTTGGAAGGGTTCTTTAACCACACCTGTAGCTCTAGGACTTTGGGGAGCCAAGCTGGGTGGGTTGCTCTAAGTCATTAGCTCCTTACCAACCTAGGCAAAAGCAGGGCCCTACCTCTGCCCAAATTAGGGATCTACCAATCAATACCTTCTTTCCAAAGGACAAAGCTAGAAGGACACCCAAGACTGTGAGCTCATGGCCTCCTTGAGCCAGAGCAAAGCTATGACTCTCCAGCCTTCAGAGAAGAAAAAAATAATGAAAAAAAAAAAGATATAAAAATTAAAAATATGATTGTATATGTTAAAGAAGGAAAGAAGGGGATATCTTAGCTGTTGTATGGGAAATTTATGTGGGAAATGTGAGAAAAGTAGAAAAAAAACTTACAAAAAGACAGAAAAAAGAAAAAAGAAAGAATAAAAGGGGCTGAAAGATTGTAACAAAAATGGAGGAGCCCTTGCTATTGAAAAAAGTAAAAGTAAAAAAATAAAAATACAACCAAACCAAAAAATAAATTAAAGAAACAAACAACAAAAATAAAATAGAAAAAAAGAAAAGAAAAAACTAAAGATAATAATTGAAAAAAGAGCAAAAACTGTAAAACAATGTGTGTGTGTGTGTGATTATTGCAATATATTTCCTGGACACCAGGTAGCACTGTGGTGTTAGGATACAGAGAATACACACTGGATTTTTTGTACATGATGGTGGTCAGAAGTCACTATGGAGCTTCAAAGGAGACCAGCTTTTGTCTTCCTGACTTCTTTGTCCTCAATCTGGACCTGTTTCCCTCATCAGTATTCAATGCCTGTGAAACTGTGCTCCCAGAGCTCTTGCCAGACTTCCTATGAGGCCCATCAGACAATATCCCCTGACAACAAAGCAGGCCTTCCCAGGGGGTGCAGGGGCTGCTCAAGGTCAGCAGATACACCAGAGCCAGCAGTGCACTAGAACCCTGTGGACTGTTCCTCCAATGTGTGCAGTCTTCCCACAATGGTAGCACCCTGCCAGCAGCCAGACTGATAGAAGAACCACTCCACCCATTGTTCATCCACTGCTGGGTGCTGGACACTGTTTGGGATTACTTACTGCTCTGGCAAACAGCCAATCCAAAAGCAAATTACTGCAGGACAGCCCTTTCCCATCTTCAGCCCTCCATGGGAGAGCTGCCAACCAGCCAGCCTTTGCCCATACCAAGTACTTGCCGTCCTTGTTACTTTTCCTCGACTCCAGACCTCCTCATTAGCTCCTGAAGTCTCCTGCTGCTTCACTGTGGCCCCAGAATTATGTTTTGGTGCAGATTTCCCCAGCCACAGGTGGCTGATGTCCATCTGTCTCACCATGATGAGCCAGTAAGGAGATGTCTCTAGTCTGCCATCTTGCTCTGCCCCCAGTAATTTATTTTTTAAAAAACAGGTTTATTCAGTTCATGGTTCTGCAGGGTATATAAGAAGCAAGGTGCCAGCATGTACTTTTGGTGAGGGCTCAGGCTACTTCTACTCGTGATGGAAAAGCAAAGGGAAGTCAGCATGTGGAGACCAACCAGCTTTTGGAGTAACTCTTACAGTACCTAATAGAGTGAAAACTCATTGCCACAAGAATGGCACGAAGTGATTAATGAAGAAGGATCTGCATCCATGAAACAGACTCCTCCCATTAGGCCCCACCTCTAACATTTCAACATGGAGCTTGGGGGACAAACAAACTGGAGCATTCTGCCCCTGGTCTGTCAAATTTCATGTTCTTCTCATAATATGAAATACAATCATCCTGTCTCAATAGTCCCCCAAAATCTTAACTCAAGGTTATGTTCCTTTTAGCTGTGAGCCTGTAAAAGCAAAACAACAAAAAAGCAAAACAAAGTACTTACAAGATTCAATTGCTGTATAGGTATTGGCCAGACATTCCCATTCCAAAGGGGAGAAATGGTTTAAAAGAAAGGAGTAACAGGTCTGATGCAAGTTCAAAATCCAGCAGGGTAGACATTAAACCTCAAAGCCCCCAAATAATCCTGATTTTATGTTTTGCATCTTGGGCACACTGGTCCAAGGATGGGCTCAGAAGGCCTCGGTCAGCCCCACTCCCGTGGCTTTTCTGGAGACATTCTGTACAATGCCTGCATCTTTGCTAGGCTGGGGTTGCAGACCACTGGTGGTTCTATAATTCTGAGCTTTGCAGGGTGGCAGCCTTTCTCCCATGGCTTCCCACTACTCTAATAGAGGCTCTCTGGTGGTTCTGCTCCTGTAGCAGCCTTGTGCTTAGGCAGCCACATTTTCCCATACATACTTTGAAATCTAGGTGGATGCTGCCAAGGCTCCACCACTCTTGCATTATGAGTGCCTGCACTTACCAGCACACTGATGCCACCAAAGCTTATGGCTTATGTTCCTCAGTGGTGCCCTGAGCAAGTACCTGAGGCCCTTTGAGTTGTGGCTGGAGCAGTAGTAACCAGGATGTGGACAGCAGTATCTTGAGATGGAATAGGGCATGGTGCCCTGGGCCTATCCCCAAAAACCATTCTGTCTTCCTAGGTCTCTGGGACTGTGATGTAAGGAGTATCCTTGAAGGTTTCTGAAATGCCTTTAGGCATTTGGCTTGACTACTAGCACCTGGCTCCCTTTAATCTGTGTTAATCTCTCTAGCAAGTGGTTGTTTTGCAGTATGCTTGATTTTCTCACCTTGAAAATACTCTATCCTTTTCTATGAGATGACTAGTTTGTGAATTGTCCAAATTTTTATCCTCTGCTTCTCTTTGAATTATAAATTTCATCTTTAGTTGATTCCTTTGCTGCCACATCTGATTGTAAACAGTTAAAAGCAATCAAGCCACTTCTTGAATTTCTTCCACTAGATACCCACTAGATTATCACTTTTAAGTTCAGCCTCCCACAAAGCCCTAGGACACAGACACAATGAAGCCAAGTTCTTTACTACTCCATATCAGGGGTGATCTTTGTGTCAGTTTCTCATTTCTATCTGAGACTTCATCAGAAGCAGGAAGAGGACAGGATAAAGTGGGAATGATTAATGGGTCCAAAAATATAGTTAGATAGTTAGAATAAACAATATTTAATAGCACAACAAAGTGCTATAATTAACAATAAGTTAGGGAATACTTTGAAATAATAGAATAGAATCAAAATGTTCATAACACAAAGAAATGGCAAATGTTTGATTAATTTACATTATGTACATGTATCAAAACATGAATGTACATATAAAGATATATAACTATTATGTACTCATAATAATAAAAAAACATGCAAAATAGTATTAAGTACTTTTGAAAACACTTACTAGATGAATTAAGGTATGCAGATAATACATTTGCAAACACGAAATTGAGAACAGGTATTTACTCTGGGAGGGGAAGAAGAAGAATGGGCTTAGGGAGAGTATTCTTAATGTTTTATTTAAAAATAAACTTCAGTCTCTCCTCTCTCTTTGTTAGTGCTGGAT
>NW_003852615.1:1902342-1907841 GCF_000181295.1 Otolemur garnettii
AAAAAAAAAATGCATTATTGGGAGGTATGAAGGTCAGAGTAAACTCAATGCCTTATGTAATTAGGGTGGGCACTTAAACAATTTTTGGTTTTGACTCATTCACAAAGACATTTTGGCTTTCTCTGCTATCAGAGAAAAAGTGTTGAAAACACTGTCTGCTATGATTTCCTGGCTATGCCCTATTTTAATAGTGCCATGTAAACAACCTCACTGGCATTTTCAAGGGGTGCTTTAATACCAAGGCAACATGTTACACAATTCCCTCATGGTCCTTTGCTAACCCATTCCTTTTCTACCTGACCTTTAAATGTTTTTAGTTTGTTATGACTCCATCCTCAGTCTATGTTTCTTTCCTAAGTAATTGCATCTATTTCCACATTTAAATCTCAAGTTCAGATAACTCTTTTAAGCTTCATACCTCATATTGGCCACTATTCACTTAATATCCCACTGGACATCTCACAGGGAACTCAGTGTCAAAGTCTAATACTGAATTTATGCTCTTCCTGTGCCTCACCTTCAAACTATTTCTGCTGTGTTTTCTTCCCTTGGGTACAGTGTCACCATCCAGCCAACCTTCCAGAAACTAGGGAGTCATTGTGTATCTAATACACAAGTGCTATTGATTCTGTTGTAAACATGTCTCAAATGCACTGACGTTTATACACATTCATTGGTACTTATCTCTTAATCTTTGCATCTTCACTGTCCTCTGTATACTCATCATCCCTACCTCCCCCTCGTATTTAATTAGCCCCCTTAAGCCATTTTCCATGCTATGTCCAGAGTGACCCCTTCAAAATGTAAATCTGAATGTATCACCCGTCTAAAACATTTCCTTACTTTCCATTGCTCTGGGGCCCATCCCAGAATTTCACAAGCTCTGCAGGATCTATTCTCTTTCCATCTTGGAAGCCTCATTTCAATTCAGCTTTCTCTTCTTCTCACTCTTCCCAAATGCAATTCCTGATCACACTTAGCTCCTCAAATATGTCAAGCTCGTTCCTCCTTCAGGGCTTTGCAAGATCCCTCTCACTCTGCCTGTAAAACTGATTCCCCATTCACCATTTCCTAATCCCTCCACCTAAGACATATCTCTTCACTCTGTAGCTCTTAGTTCAAACACGACTTTCTCAAGATATCCTTCCATGATCACATGATTATAGGTTCTATAATAGCCCAAATCTCTACTTGTCAAGAACAGTTGACAACGAAGTAATTAAACTCTCATATAATTGTTTGCTTGCCCCAAGAGACTGTGAGATTGACAGGAAAGTTCTTGCTTGCTGTTCCCTACTGTGTTCACAGCACTCACCCTTTGTACCCTAAGTAGTACTTGAGTGAAAGGCTGAGCTTCTGGAATGGCTACAGACAAAGAGGATGGGTGACTTTCTACTTCCAGAAGCTACAAGATACTCTACAGCATTTGGAAATCAGTTCTTTTTTATTATTTCAGAAAATTGGTCTGGGATGACAGTTTTAAATGTTTTTAAAATTTCTGTGGAACTAAATATGTGACTATGTTAGCATTTTGTGCTTGAGTTTTCCTGAGCTGGAAATGCATTCCCTTGAAAATTGATCGAATCCTTGTGCATGTTGGATAGGTTTGGTTTCAAAGGCTGTGGAATTGGTGACTGAGAATCTCTTGAGAACACTTCAAACCCCTCAAAAAATCATTAGCCAGACAGTCTTAGAAGGGAAAATGACTTTTCCTATGAAAGCATGAATAGGGTATCTTCAGTATAGAAAGAGAACAGATTTTGGATTCAGTTCTGTAGCAGAATCTCCATTGTTTCACTCTAACTTTGACCACATTTTTTCTTTACTTCAAATTTCAGTTTCTTCATTTATATAATTGAGGTTAGATAGATTCAACTTCATTTATATAATTGAGTTAGATAGACTCAATTATATAAATTAAGATACCTTTATATAAACAGAGATATCTTCAAAAGTATGACATTGATCATACTTTTAGCACAGTGCTTGTTGCTGGTGGAGACTTGATAGATTCTTGTTCTTTTCGCTTTTCTGTCAGTATACATAAACTGCTCAGTTATCTTTGATATGGAATTCAGGCCCTTGGATAATTGAAATTAGAATTTTGACTATCTAAAACTCCCCCTTCCTACAGCTTATTCATAGAAATTATTTTGATAGACTCACATTGAATGAAGAATTGTATGATCACAGTACACATCAGTCAGACATCCCTTTATGCAGATGGGCAAAACTAATAGCAGAGCAAGAGAAAAGGAAGAAATTTTATATGTCGATGATTGCTAGCAATATGCTACCTCATTACAACAGGAAATGAAGCAAAGTCTATCAGGGAGGGATACTATCCAGTCATGACTTTCTGGGACTATGTCAGTAGATTATCCTGAACAGTAGCTGGGAGAAGGACCAACATATATTTCCTTGAAGCAGAGATGATTTGTCCATCTTTCAGTCCATTCATTTGACAGGTGTTTTGAGTGCTCAGAAAGTGTTGGGCACTGTCATAGCACCCACAGTCCAACAATAACCAAGATACATCTCTGCTCTGGTAGAGGAAAGGACAGTAGGGGACTAAAAAACTGGTTTAGTAACTCTTATCTGAAATATTTGGGAGTGGAAGTATTTCAAATATGGATCTTTTTCAATTTTGGAATATTTTCATTATATTTACTAGTTAGGTATCACTAGTCCAAAAATCTAAAATCCAAAATGCTTCGATGAGCAATTTCTTTGAGCATTATAATGACACTCCAGCAGTTTCAGATTTTGGAGAATTTTGGATTGAGGGGTAAATCCTGTAATAAGCAAATATATGTGATGACAGGTGGAACTAAATGTAATAACAAATAGAAACCAATAAGGAGAAAAAGAGGGTGTGTGTGTGTTGGGAGGTGCACTGGTGCACTCTTTTACATAAGGTGATCTGCACAAGTCTTTAGCAAAGAGATTAGACTAGAGGATTGAATGTCATGAGGGACCAAGGCTTACAGGTCTCTGAGGGATAGGCTTCCAAGCAGAGGTGACTAAAAGCATGACAGTGCATCTGAGGGATGGCAAGGGAGTTGGTGCAAGGAGAGCAGAGTGAGCGACGTGGAATGGGAGGAGGTGAGGTCAGAGATATGGTGGGGCCAGCACAAAGGGCTGAGCACACCATGATGAGATTTTTGGCTTTGAAGCCAAGAGAAATGGGAAGCCATGAGGCAGTTTTGAACATGATCTTATTTACGTTCTAACAGGATCAATCTAGCTGTCATTAGTAAGTAGTCTTCAGGGGATGGGGAGGATTGACAGAAAAAGCCTAGACTAGAATAGTAATAGTGGTGAAGAATAGTGGGATGTTGGATCTACTTCAAAGGTGCAGTGGACAAGATTTGATGGTGGACTAGATGAGGGGTATGAAAGAAAAAGGAACAAAGCGTGACACGAATTGGGCCTGAGCAACTGACGTGTGGAAGAGAAGACTAAGAGAGAGGCCGGTGCTGGCAATACTGTAAGGTCTTTTTAATTATCTGAGAATCTGATATTCCAACACAGTTTCTGGAAGGAATACTACTTCAGGCTTAGCAGCTCTCAACTTCCTACAATTCAGTTCATTGCTGAAGGTTGACTTTGTGGGATATAAGAGAATGTCCTGGCATGAATGGTATTCTGAAAGAGAAATTGGAAGGAGCATAAGACACAAATTGCACCTATTTGTCTGCTTAGCCACGGGCTAGCCCTGTTTCTTAAGAACTGATCCTGATTGTCTCCCGAGAGGCCCAAAGCTGGAGTAACAGCTGTAGGTGATTCCCAAATTGGCAGTGGTTGCAGTGGCTATTAAGCCTTTGAAACTGAATCTTGTACTTTTCTAAGTCTTAAAGTATAGGGCTACAAGAGGGAAGGACTCAGAGAAGTTTACAGCTGGAAGAGACTTTAGCTAAAGTCTAAGTGAAAACTCAGAGAGAGATATGAGACTTGGGGAGGTTATATGACTTTTGAAAGTGATATGAAGAGCAGCAGGGACAGGACTAGAACCTGGGTTTCTGACTCTCAGTCCAGAACTTGCTTTGCTGTACCATGCTGGAGGGAATATGAAAGTCCTGAGTATGCACTGCAGAAAATCATAATTTGCTCTCAGAAGACTAGAGATCAACAAAGGCTTCATCGTACACTACTTTGAATACTGAGGAGGAAATTGGTGTTTGGCTGGGTTCTCTGGACTAAGCAAAGAAAGAATGGCAAAAATAGTTCTTACTTTCCTCCAGGGATAGAATATTACTTTCAAGTTCAGGAAGTGATGGATTGCAAGTATAATGGCTGAAAAAGGACAGTGGTGTAATGAGCAGATGTTACCACCATAAGTATAGGGATAATTAAAATTCACCTACAGATAATTACTATGAAAATAAATTTGTGATATTTCCATTTCCTTGCCTTTTCAAACTGGCAATTTAAGGCAAAATAGCTTGACCTGAATTTCATCCATTTTTTTCAGAATGCTGAGGGAGGTGCTGAGAGGTAGTAAAAGATCCAGACTAGACTGCTAGAGAAAAAGAGAGAGAGAGAGAAATGAAATGCAAGGAGCCAGCCCCTCAAAGATTGAAATTTGGTTGTTTATTTCCACTGAAATGTTTTTTGAAATACAGGTGGAGGATTGTTAACACTTCACACTGGGACCAAAATCATCTTTGATTGCTATGGAGTTATCCCACTCACACGTCAATAAAAGTACAACTGCACACACAAATTGTAGTCATGCTTTTAGCTTCTTTCTTACCCCATATTTTCCATCTCTCACTCTCTCTGTAAAATCAAAGAAAATGAAACAGTCCAAACTTTTAGTGAAAGTTGTATTTTCTTAGTTATTATGCTTGATATTAAAGCATAATATCCAACTTGATTTTTCAGGTTGCTGAATCTAGACTTTACTAAGATTTAATGACTCACTCAATTCTGTACCAGTTGATTAATAGCAGATGCTCCTTTTTTAATTTAATAGAGAAAAGTTTCATATCTCTAGATTTCTTACCTTAGTATATTAGTCAGGGTTTTCCAAGAAACAACAAATTGTGTGTGTGCATGTGTAGATAGATAGATACAAGAGATTAATTATGGAAATTGACTCATGATTATGGAGACTAAGAAGCTCCCAATTTGTCATATGCAAGGTGGAAAACCAAGAAAGCTGTTAGTGTTAATCAGTCCAAGTCCAAAGAACTTGGAGACCGTGATCGCAGATGTCTGAGGGCAGGAGAGGTTGGATGTACCAGCTCCAACAATCAAAGTAAATTCTCCCTTTCTCTACTTTTTTGTTCTATTTGGGCCTTCGACAAATTGAATATGCTCACTCACCTTTGTGAAAGTAATTTTTTACTCAGTATACCCATTTAAATGCTAACTTCTTCCAATAAAAATCCCCACAGACAGACCCAGAAATAACATTTTCCCAGCTATCTGGGCATCCCTTAGCTCAGTCAAGTTGACACATAAAATTAATCATCACAAATGTATCCCTTGTCC
>NW_003852615.1:1908059-1911000 GCF_000181295.1 Otolemur garnettii
TTATATAATAAAGGGGTAATAGAGGAAGGATAATAAAAGTATTTTCATAATATATGTACTATGTATACATATACACAAATCTATTAATAACAAAATAAGAAGAAAATGTTCACAACAATTACAGTTCTTGATTTTACAACATGTAATCATACCTGGTATTTACAGCTACCTGCTTCTACTACTCAATCTGCCTTCCCTTTACCTTCAGCAACAACCCCCTTGGCTGGTTGTGGTGTTTTACCTGGTAGGGAGACCCCAAACTTCATTCCTGAAGAGGCTGGGCCATTCTTAGTCCTGTCTGGATTGAGTTGTTATAGTTTTCCATTGACCTTAATCATAGGCCATGGTAACACTAAGAGATGCCCTATGTAATCTCCTGTATTCCCTGCATACTCTTCCTTAATTCCACTGTACAGTAGTAGTCCTATTTTCCCTTAGTATTCAGCATCAGTCACCTCAGTCAGCACTGTAACTCCCTTCTCACCTGTTTATTCACAGGCACAAGGAGCTCCTTGTGTCCAGGTGGCAGTCTTAACTTCCAGATCAATAGAATCATTGTTGTATCTCCTGGTGGAAGCATTTTACTTTCTGGGACCAAGATCTCTAGGCCAGTGGAGCATAAAGTCTCAGAAACAGGAAGCAAAAATTTTGCTAGTGAGTTTCTAAGGGTGATACCAAATGGAGCCACTCCTATTTCCATTCCCTGATTCCTAGACCCATGAACTCTGGCTAAGAGAGAAACAGCACCATGTATTGGATGCTGATTTAGAGCACACACAACCTCCTGGAGACCCGTACACCAGATTTACAAGGTCTTTCCACCTGCTGGGCAATCACTAGGTCTTTAAAGGGCCATTCTACCATCCTATCAAGCAAGCTGCATCCGGACGGTGGGGAACATAGTAAGACCAGTGAATTTCATGAGCCCATTGCCACACTTATTTTATGTTCTAGAAAGGAACATTTTAAAAATTTCATCCTGGCTCACTGCTCTGAACTCTTTGGTCTATGGTTTCTAAGATACCAGTCCCCAAGGATTCAGGAAGAGTCAATACTTCAGTGGAAGCTGAATGCTAGATTTTTGATGATTAAAAACACTGACCTACTTTTCTAGGAAGTCTGACTGTTATTTCCCTCCTTAATCTGGTGGTATCTGTGGGGTGAGTTGCATAAAACAATTCACAGGTTAAAGTTTCAGTGACTTTTTCCCCTGTTTTATCTACCTGTACTTTATTCTCTCTCTTCAAATTTGACTATTGTATTAATTGATTTAGCTCCTACCCTCTGTCTGGGAGTACACAAAACCACAGATAAGTATGACATACTTTCCCAATGCTTCAGTTTTGTTCTGAGGTATGGGGTTGGGGTCTGTTAATTTTTACATTCCTAAAATGTTTTGTGACTCACATGTGGAGGCAAAACCAGTGGAATTCTGCTTTCCTATGGATGTGTTATGGACTAAATTAAAAAATTCACTTAGGATATTTTCTTTTTTAGATGGAGTCTAATTCTATTGCTCAAGCTAGAGTGCCATGATGTCAGCCTAGCTCACAGCAACCTCAAACTCTTGGGTTCACGTGACCTCCTGCCTCAACCTCCCAGGGACTACAGATGCTTGCCACAACACCCAGATATTTTTTCTACTTTTAGTGACTAAGTCTCACTCTCACTAATGCTCTTGTGCTCAAGCAATCCTCCTGCCTCAGCCTTCCAGAGTGCTGGGATTACAGGTATGAGCCACTGTGCCCAGCTCAGGTTTTTAATATAAAATAAAAAACTAGAAAATTCTGAGTGTGTGGCAAGTGCTTCCAGTTAAGGCCAGGCTCCCTGCTCATCATGCTGGGCCTTTGAATCCATCAGTAGAAAAGGAGAGCTTTATCATATCTCTTGTAATAACTTGCCACATGAATGAAGGATGCTATAATCGCAAATTTGGGCTAAAGTAATTTATTGTTTTCTTTGGAGTTGGTTTGTCCATTTGACCTTGCTCCTACTGTCACTTTTTCTCCCTGTTTAGAACAGTTACATGCATTTGGTTGGGAGTGAAACAAAACACCGATATCAATTTTTAGGGCATTGTGAAAGTTATCCCCTCAATTCATTATCCGAATGAGTAAGCTGCATTGTTTGCTACATTATAAAATAATTTCTTCTGTTGCACTTCAAAACTCTCCTTGTTCTAGAATCAACTAATAATGAGCACATGGTTTGGCAGTTCTGCTCCGAGGTGAGATTGATCCTGTGCCAGTCAAATGACTGTTGTGAGAAAGGCAGTAATGCTGCGGCTACAGGGTGTAGAATCTGATGAGATTTAGAAGCTAACAGCCGAAACCACCCCTGCTCCCAGATTATGCCATATCAAATTTTTGTTTCCATGTGAAAGCAGAGAAGAGATGTTGCCTAGTCCACTGTTGCTTCTAAGGCAGCCTCAGTACCAGCTAGATAGAGAGAGATGCCCGCACAGGACGCGGTTGCCTAGGATCTTTTCCTCTTGGTAAAAAAGTCTTTTGATGCCTAAACTGTGCTCAGTTGCAGGGAAGTTCTGAGAGGCATGGTGGATTATCTACAGATTCTTTAGTCCTTATGTGGAATGCATTGCAGAGATGGTCTTTGTATCTTTTTGTAGTTTTGCACATGTGAATAACAAAATTTGTATACTGAGCTAGGGGATGTTGTTGTCCTGTGAAAGCTGTTTCATGCTGCCAGACTCACATAGGAGAGGCTTTCGTTACTTGTGTGTGTCTGTGTGAAATTCTAACACATATACAAATGAAGAAATCAAACTTATCTCACAGTTCTATCACTTATTGGAGGGAACGTGTTAGAAAAAACTACTTGAAAAAACAGAATAAGGGCAGTGTCTGTGGCTCAAAGGAGTAGGGTACCGTCCCCATATACCAGAGGTGGCAGGTTCAAACCTGGCCCTAGCCAAAAACTGCAA
>NW_003852615.1:1911020-1926758 GCF_000181295.1 Otolemur garnettii
AAATAAAATTACAAGCAGAATGATTCTTGATGAACAAGAAACTGAGCGAAGGAGAGAATTGTGCAGTTCAGGTGATTTGGTGCACATTTTTCCCCAGCCTGGAGACCCTCCCTGTTATGAGGAATTGAATCTACATTTTTCCTGCCCAGGTAGGCTTACTGGCCCAAGATAGTGCTCCAAATTCTCATTCATTTCTATTTTGACTAGGAGAGACTTTTTAATAATCTTGATCTCCATAGCTCACCATTTTCTCAATTCTGTGAATTTTTATAGCAAGGTCTTAATTTGTTTCAGACCCATTAGTGATTTGTGTAACTATCTAAGGAAGCAAGCATCCCCAATCTCTGGACCAAGTATTTGCTTATAATTAGTTTGCTGTAAGCCTTCTTGATATTATTGGTAGAAGTAATCTTACCTTTAACTGATTAACCTTGAGTTAAACCAGGTGTTATCTGCTAGGCTTAGGTTCCTTGACTTCTTTTCCTGAGTTTTCTCCACATCGATGGTTTTTGTATTAAAAGATTTATTATACAATATTTTTACATGCAAAACAATATGTAACATATATAAGTTCTGAAGCAAAACATAATGAATGCTTATGAATCTACTGTCAAATTTAGAACTAGAACATTAACAATGAATGTGTATACATTTTGCATATGCATGTGTGTTTTCTCTCTGTTCATCACTTTGCCTCCAATAAGTGATGACCACTATCTTGAAGCTTATGTTTATTAATGCCATCCTTAAAAAAATTATTTTAGATTTCTTTATTAATACATAATGGATGCACACATATTTGGAGTACATGTAATATTTTGATTCATTAATATAATGTGTAATGATCAAATCAGAGTAATTGGGAGATCCATCAACTTTTCTTTATGCTGAGAACATATAAATTATTCTCTTCTAGCTATTTTGAAATATACAATAGGTTATTGTTAATTATACTTATCCCTCTAATCTATTGATAGGTCAGACTAACTAGGTCTTATTTTTTTCTATATAACTCTATTTTTGTACCCATTAATCAAGCTTTCTTCATCCTCTCCCCTTCTCTTTCTGGCCTCTGGTAATTACTAGTCTACTGTTTGATGAGATCTATTATTTTAGCTCACACATGTGAGTGAGAACGTGTGATGTTTATTTTTCTGTGACTAGTTTATTTCACTTAACACAATGACTACCTATGTTATTGCAAATGACAAGATTTTATTCATCTTTCATGGTTGAATAATATTCCATTGTTTCTATTTATCCTTTCGTCCATTGATAAACACTGATTCTATATTTTAGCTATTAGGAAGAGTGCTGTAATAAACATGGGAATGCAGCTCTTTGAGGTGTCTGCTGATTTTCTTCCTTTTAGATATATAGCTAGCAGTGAGATTGCTGGACCATATGGTAGCTCTATACTTTGTTTTTGAGGAACTTCTGTATAGTTTTACATAGTGGCTATTGTAAGAAGAAAATAACATAGAACATTCATTAAGGAAAATTCTTCCATAAGCAAGGGCGTGCAAATTATTCCTATTCCTATGTCTAGCACCTAAAACTAAAGCCTATCCCATTTGACACTAAGAATGAATTACTAGTTTATCTCACAGGAAACAGAACTAGAGACAAGACATAATTAGATATTGTTCCACCTACCCAGGGACATCTACATAAATGATGCTTCTATCACTCCCTTAATTTATGTAAAATGTGACTTTCTTGAGCTTCACAAGAATGCAGCTACTACCACATCAGCTCCCCCAACCCCCAACTTTTTTCTTCTCTCTTTATGCCTTTAAAATGTTGGAGGTCCCAACCTCTCCTTTGGAAAAACAACCATAGGTTGTCTGTGGTTTGTGTTTTTCCTGGGTCACTCTTCAAAATGTTGACTTATTAAACCTCAATTGATTGAGATTTTTGCCTCATTCATTTATTTGGGTTGACACTGTAATTTACATTCCCACAAAAAGTGTATGAAGGTTACCCTTCCCCACACCCTCTTCTCTAGCATCTCTTCTCTATTCTCTTTCTTTTTGATAAAAGCCATTTTAACCTGCGTAGTTTGGTTTGTATTTTTCTAATGATTAGTGATACTGAACATTTTTTCATATACCTGTTGATCATTTGTATGTCTTCTTATGAGAAATGTCTATTCAGATCTTTTGTTGATTTTATAACCAGATTGTTTATTTTTCTACTGTGTTGAGATCTTTATATATTCTGGTTATTAATCCTTTGTCGGATGGATAGTTTGCAAATATTTTCTCTCATTCTGTGGGTTGTCTTTTCACTTTGTAAATTATTTCCTTTGTTGTATGAAAGCTTTTCAGTTTGATGTGATCCCTGTTGTCTATTTGTGCTTTTGTTGCTTGTGCTTTTGAGGTTTTACTCAAAAAAATCTCAGCCCAGACTAATGTCCTGCTGTGTTTCTCCAATGTTTTCTTCTACTAGTTTCATAATTTCATTTCTTAGATCTTATCCTTTTTTTTACCTTTTTCTTTTTGGCAGTTGTTATATGTATGTAATCTTAAAAATACCTTTTTGAGCTGTATTTGAGTTTTATTCAGATGCTATAATTCTCAGTATATTCTTTTCAACCTGGTTTTGTCAATCAACTTTACAATTCCTCTGTGCTATTGTTACCAGAATTTTTTCTCTCTGCTGAGTCCTTGGTTTCGGAGGTTCAAAGAATGAGCCCATAGACCACAGGGATAAGTGATAGGACAGAGTTTATTGACAGAAAAAGGAATAATAAAGGAAAGAAGGGCAACAGAACCTCTAGAAGCTGAGGGGAGAACCCAAGTGGAAAGCCCCTCTCTCCACCTCCTGTCTTCAGTCTATACTCTAGACTCTAGGAGTTTAAATACTGCTCTTCCTAGACTACAGGCAGGGGGTTGGAGGCAGTATGCCACAGTTGGCTAAGAGTATGAGGGCAGAAAATTAGCACAAGAATTTAGTCTTTGCAGTTCTTGCCCCAGGCATTAGGGTGTGGGTTCCCTACTCAAGCAGGAACCACCAAGAACTCACCAGGCTGTATTTTTATGACCTTGTTTGACTACTGCCTGGAAAAGGCCTATTTGTGCCTAAAGATGGGAATCTTTTACAAGACTAATTTCTGAACTCACCCAGGCTTAGAAAATGGGGGTCTCTCTCCATCTCTGAGCAGAGAAAGAATCCTGTATCATTGTTGCATGGCACTCATATTCAGTGTTCTACAATATTGCTTTTAAGACTATACAAAAATGTTTCTATATCTTGTTGATGAACATTCAGATTATTCCCATGTTTTAAAGTTATGAGCTTAGCCACCATGAACATTCTTTTTTTTTTTTTTCTCCATCTTTCTTATTATTTTTTTCAGTTTTTGGCTGGGGGTGGGTTTGAACCCGCCACCTCCAGCATATGGGGCAGGTGCCTTACTCCTTTGAGCCACTGGCACTGCCCCATGAACATTCTTAAATACGTCTTTCATGGTGGATGTGGAATTGCATTGCTAGGTCACAGTGTATGCTAATATTTAACATTGTAGGATAAGGCCCAGTTGTTTTCCAAAGTGATTGTTCAAGTTTACATATCTATGAGCACATATGTAACGGCTCCTTTTGATCCACATCCCTGCCAGTATTTGTGTTGCCAAGCTTCATAGTTTTTGCAAATCTAGTAGGTATAAAATGGCATTTTATTAGTAGCCAAGAAAGTGGGCATTAAGATGCTAATGAAGTCAGTAATTTTCTATATTTTACTGGCTATTTCTCATTTTTCTTTTGACAAATAACTAGTCAAATCCGTTGTTCATTTTTTCCTAATGGTTATATTTTCCTTATTGAATTGTAAGACTTAAATATTTTAGTTAATCAGGCTTTGTCAAATGTATGTGTTGCAGTTAATGTCTGGTTTGTAACTTTTCACTTTGTTTATGGCATCTATTAAAGAGCAGACATTTTTCATTTTAACATAAGTGAATTTAACAATTTTTTTCATGATTAGTGCTGTTTATGTCTTATGAAAACCTCTTCTGTCCTGAGTTTATGAAGATATTCTTCCACATTTTCTTCTAAAATCTTATAATTTTGCCATTTAAAATGGTGTCCTTAATCCACCTGGGATTGACTTTTGTTTATGATATGAGGTAAGCGGTTCCAATTCCTTTTGTTTTCCATAGAGAGAATTAGTTCTCTCAGCGCCATTCATTGGTCAGCTCTTTTCTTTCCCCAGTGATATACACAGTAATATTTATAGCATTTCAAATTTCTGTTTGTGTCTCTCTACCTCAGGGCTCTGTTCCATTTTGAGAAAAATGTTTAATTTCAAACAAAATTTCATATTTTGAATTGATATAGAATATTATTGAGAGTTTTTTTTCCTTGAAAGGTTAAAATCATATGGTTTTCTCCATTAATCTGTTAATACTGTAAAAGACATTTATAGACTATAAAACCACCCCTGAATTCCTGAGATAATCCCAATTTGGTCATGATGTTATATATGCTTTTTTAACTGTGGGTTTGGCTTACTAATATTTTACTTAGGGCTTTTCTATATGGGTTTCTGAGTAAACTTTATTATTTTCCCTTTTCAACTGTCCTTTTCTGATCTTGGCATCAATATAATATTCGCCTCATAAAAGGCATTTGAAAATGTTCCTCTTTTCTTCTTCTCTAGACAAAAGCTTGAAATGACCTGTTCTTTGGAAGTTTCATAGAATTCACCTTAGAGTTTTTTTTTTTTTTTTTTACTGGAAAATATTTTACATGGCTGACTGAATTTCTTTCATGGTTACAGTAGTCTTGTTATTGTTTAATATAGTAATAAGTTGCATTTTTTCCCCCAGTAAAAGCTCCCTTTAAGAGCCCCAGATTTGTTGCTGTTCCAAGGCTTTATCTCCTGGTTTCAGAGCTCCATCCCCCAAAGACAACACTTTTTAAAATAATGTGCACAAAGACATTGTTTGATGTTTTTGCAGTGTATTTGCAGTGTCCTTGTAGATCATATAACTGATACTGACATTTATCTATAGGATACAACTTCCATTCTATCTTATAACACTTAGCTCATGATTTTCAGAGATATCTGGGAAGATTCTGACTTTGGTTTGTGTGATTTGCAGATGTCCCAATTATAGGAGCAGCATTCTCCTCTGTTTTGTCCCTGGAGGGAAAATTCTCCACTTAGCCAGCTTCTCCTTCTTGTATAGCTCCTGGGATGCCACCCAAAGATGAACATCTCACTAGTTAAAAAACACTGTGTGGTATATGTGAGCATGTGGGTATTCAGTGGATATAAAGAACACATTTCATTCATTATAAGCACAATAAATTCATGGTTATTATTTTTTATAAGTATTTATATGCTGAATCGGTATCTTGTACATCTGAAAGATATCTGTGTTGCTCAACTGCTGCATTTGCCAATAATAACCATGTGGGGAAACCCAGCAGACATTTCCAGTGCCACATAGCTATTGCAGCCTGTGCATGCTTTTCACTTTATTAACAATCTGCTAACATTAGAGGAAGACTCAACAACAAAGCAAGTTGATGTTTTTGAGGAGCTAGAGCTAGGCTGCCAAGAGTTTGACTGCTTCCTTCCTAAAGGCCATTGGCCTTACTGCATCTCTTCTTGCAAACTTTAGCAAGTGGCAGAAATGGAGGAATAATAGGGTTTGCCTGCCTCAGAAGGCATGAGAGGCTGTGTTCACAATATGCTGAGTGGAGAAGCTTCTAGGGAAGAATGAGTAAGATATGCTTGCTGAGCTTTTCTTATCCCACACCATCCCTGCCTGCATCTGCTCTTTGCAAAGCCCTGAACTCCTCTGTTTCATGGTATCTTGCCAGCAAAACTCATTATTTGTTCCCAGGAAATGTTTCTTCTAGAAGACTAAATGGAAAACCCAGAAAATAACTTGTAACTTATCCTGTATCTATGTTTTCTGCTCTAAACCAGAAATGGTATGTTAGTTGGGAAACATTTTCTTCCCCAGGTGCAAGTCATAACTGAATATAATTTCTGAAATCTTAAGATCAAGAGAGTAGTATGGGTATTTTACATCAGGATTGGCAACTTTCTCTGTAAACAGCCAGATAGAAAATATTTGAGGGTTTGTGGGCCAGATGGTCTCTTTTGCAACTACTCCTCTGTACTGCAAAAGCAGCTGCAGACAAAGTGGCAATATGTAAATAAATGGGTATGGCCATACTCCAATACAATTTTATTTATAAAAATAGGCAGTAGGCCAGATTTGGCTCCTGGCCCATAGTTTGCCAAATTTGTTTCAGCGGCACTATTTTAAAAGGATTTCCCTCAGGGCTTGCTGCATACAAGTTATTATCATTCATTTATTTAAAGGAAAACTTCTCATCTATTATACTATTGACACTTAGGCTGATTAACTTTGATGTGAGGGGTGTCCTATGCGCTACAGGATCTTTAGCAGTGTCTGGCCTCTGCCCACTAGGTGCCAGTTGCACCATCGGAGTTATGATAGCCAAAAATGTCTCCAGACATTGGCAAATGTCGGAAGGGGCAAAATTTCCCTCAGTGGAGAATCACTGATCTGAAGTGATGGGGATGACAGAGCACATGTCACAGTTGGGGACTGTAAATTATTTCATGTCTGAACTTAGAGCACAGGAGGGAGTATCAGGAATTGAGGTGAAGAGGTAGTTAAGGGGAAGATTATACTGAGCCATTTAAACTTTTGTTTGAAGGCAATTGGATGACACTAAAGGGTTTTATGGAGTGGGATATGGAATGTTCAGTTTTATGTTTTATGTCCCTTTTGCATCAAGGGAAAAAAATGAATCAGGCAGAACAAGATTAGAGGCAGGAAGATCAATAAGAAGACTCAGCTTCCAACATTTTGCCTGTTAAATCTTGAACAATGCTGGTCTGGTTGCTGGTTATTAATAAATCTTCCTCAAATTCATGTAATACTGGCCAAATCTATAAATGATTAATTAGCACCTTACAGTAAATCTGCAACTTATTAGGATATACCTGACCTTAAAATCAAGCTCTATTATTTTAGAAGATTTATTTCCTTCACCTTGGGGAAAAAAATCCACCATCTTACTCAGGTGTTACTATAGAGCCAGGGCAAGGATGCTGTCACTATGTGGTGTGTTCAACAAGCTATTGTCCATAGCCAAATGAACAGGCAAACTCTGTTTTAGGGATCAAGAACTGACTGTTGAATTGAAAGGAACCTGTTTGTCCAAAGTTCATTTAATACATTTACAATATCATATGCAATTGGTTATATCTGTCACCCCTGCTTAGAAAAAGCTATCATTTGGATTCCAAGAAAATTTATGATATTTTCATGCTTTAGTTATTCCACAGCTCTTTTTTCTCTTTTTTACTTCTACAAAGTATTAGGTATTTGATCTTTCTTTCCAAAGACCTAGAATAGTTGCACTGAATGAATGCTTTCTTCCCTGAATGGTCTTGGGAATGTGGACAAATTCTTATTATCAAATGTTCTTTGTTACTCTTTGCTCTTAATAGCAGTAATTCTCATGATTGCAATGTCTAGAACTATTTATCAAAGGTCTTTGCTCCAGACACCATGGTTGGCAGTGGGGATACAAAGATGAGATGGTCATTTTTTCTGTCCATAAGGGCTCACAGTTCCAGGGAAGATGGGAGAGGGGATTTGAGAAAATAAATGCAATTGCTATAATTCATATAATGTGATATGTTCTTTTTACTATTGAAGGAGAAATATAAAAATTATTATGTTAAATTGAACTTTCCTTAAAGCAAATTATCTAATGAGGCTTTTTAGTAAACGGCTTTGGGGTCTTCTCTTCTGCCTTCTGTGAAAATTGATTTCAACTCTACTTCCTTAATCAACTCTCCATAGTTAGGGTGGAAAGCTCAGTAGGTGTTCCTTGGGGTTTGAGAAAAATGTCTCCAATTATTAGTATAGAAAGAAGTTTATTTATGAAAACTGTTGTATCCATTTCTTCTCTTCAGCTGAAATTTCTGCTAGAGATCTTGTCAGCAATCTCTCCCCAAAGCAGCGGTTCTCAACCTGTGGGTCGTGACCCGCTTGGGAGTCGAATGACCCTTTCACAGGAGTCACCTAAGACCATCCTGCATATCAGATATTTACATTATAATTCATAACAGTACCAAAATTATGATTCATAACAGTAGCAAAATTACAGTTATGATTTAGCAACAAAAATAATTTTATGGTTGGGGGTCACCACAACATGAGGAACTGTATTAAAGGGTTGCGGCATTAGGAAGGTTGAGAACCACTGCCCTAAAGATTTGAACTTTGGCAGGTTTGAGGCTTGGAGTTTGTCCCATCTGTTGTCTGTGTGGGAACTCTTCAGGAACCACTTGAGGTTTAGGAACAAATTTTAAAAGGTAGATTTAGTCTCTAGGCCTAGCAATTATGAAGAAAATTTACATTTCCTTTTCGTCTGCTGTGCTCCCTTTTAGATGCTGTAAAAACAGAACTCTCTGGGGTGCCTGCCAGCTGGTCAGTTAAGGAGGGAAAAAAAAGAAAGCAGAGAGCAGAGAGAGATTGTTTTTAGCTCTTCCTAAAACTATGAGTTAATAATTTTCCTGTTATTCCACTATCAAGACCAACCATTCTTTCATTTCCCCCCTTTCTGTTGTTAAAATTAAAATATTGATCTAAATGACTCAGGAGCAGGGAAAATGGGTAGAGGTTTCTTCTTCTATGGCTGCTTTCCACTGAGAAGGTAATTAAGAAAAAAATTGATGGAGTGAGTTCATTTCAATTATTAAGATGTAAGGGTTGAAAATAGATAGTCTTGAAACTAGATTAGAGGCAAGATGGAGTTTTCAGTCCAGAGAAATAGTGAGGGACTGAATTCAGTTTTGCGTGAATATTACTAGATAGAGAAAAATGCAGGGTGTGAGAATGAGAGCCCAAAGTACAAATACTAGGGACCTGGTCAGAGGGGTGAACCAAGAGAATCAGGATAACACATGAATTTTAAACTCCCACCAGTCAAATCCACCAGAAGTTGTTTTTTCATGACAGAATGTTTTGAATGTTAATTTGTGTTTTTCTCCAGTTGGTTGACAAAGAAACAGCAATCTTCTCCCAGGATGCCTCAGGTACCTCAGTGACTGGCAGTGTAGAGGTCACAGCTCTCCTGTTCTATAAGACAACTCTTGCCAGGGAGTTTAGCTATTGTAATATTGTATTTGTTAGGCTGATGCTATGGCACATCGGCCTATTTCTAAAGACAGCCTCTGTGCCAGAAAGATTGAATTAAGTATATCAGTGGTGCCAGCAGCAAGTCCAGCTATTACTTCAATTACTGCCAGGATGACAGAGGCCTCACACTTGGTTTGGTTCTATGAGGGACAAATGGGAAGAGGCAGAGTCTCGTTGGGCAAGAATGAGAGTAGGAGGTACATGTGCCAAGGTGTGAGTTCCAATACAGCTGGCCGGGAGGCTTAGATACCCATTTGATCCACAGAGAAAATAAGTTCAATTTGGGGGATCTAGACAAATATCTATGGCTATATGGGTATATTTGAAATAAGTCCTCATAAAGTGGTCTCTAAAGTGGAAGCTAGAGTCAGTCCAGCCAACAGAAGGAAACATGAGATATACTCAGAAACAGTGGAGGGATTATATGCCCAATTTAGAGAAGGAATAGTAGGGTTCCTAGCTCATAGGCCTAAGGGGCTTTTAGTTTCCAGCATTCCTGGCCATTACCATTACTGGGTTGAAACCAAAAGTTATGTCCCTTAAAGGGGCATGAATGTGGAGATGAGGGACAAATGGGATTTTCTGAGCTACAGGTTTGATTCCAATTGGTGGCAACATGATGGGGTTTAGGAAAGTATATGCTGTGAAAAGGAAAACACAGTCAGTAGATCACTGGAAAGTGGGATTGCAAATCTGAGAGCTGAAAACTTTCCCACCAGAGGCCTGGGCAAGATGAACTAAGAAGGCAGAGGGGAGCTGTGGTACCAGTGAAAGGTGAATATTGCTCCCTGGAGGTTAAGGTTATGCTATTATACAGATGACTTAGGAGAAGCTGATATATTTTGAGTCAAGATACTGGATTCACAGTCTACTCCGGGCTATCAGAATAGAGGGGATTACACAGGACTCTAGCTGATTCCATTCATGAGTGAGACAGGAATAATGATAACCCCCTTTTATGGAGAAATAGTGGTGCATATCCAACATTTTGCATAGGATTGAGAAGAGTCTGCAGTTCTAAGAAACTGGAGGTCCTCTTGGATGGTAGGCAAATAGGGATGTTGGATTATGCTCATGGTAGGAGGTGGAAAAAGTAAGATTATCATGGGCAAAAGAGAATAAGCTTGATATGTGAGTTACATAGAAGTACAAGACCAGCAAGATGTCCTAGAGACCACAGCATATTAAAGCGCTTAGTTTTGCCCATCGATCCATGAATGGATCAATAGATTGTGGTATATGTACACCATGGAATACTATGCAGCCATTAAGAAAGATGTAGACTTTACCTCCTTCATGTTTACATGGATGGAGCTGGAAAATATTCTTCTTAGCAAAGTATCCCAAGAATGGAAGAAAAAGTATCCAATGTAGCCCAACTATGAAACTAATTTATAGCTTTCATAGGAAAGCTGTAACCCAATTTTAGCCCAGGAATATGGGGAGAGGGGAGAGGGAGGGGAGGGAAGGGGGGAGGGTGGGTGGAGGGAGGGTGATTGATGGGATCACGCCTATGGTTCATCCTATAAGGGTACATGTGAATCTCTCTAAATGTAGAATATAAATGTCTTAACACAATCACTAAGAAAAAGACATGAAGGCTATGTTAACCAGTTGGATGAAAGTATTTTAAATTGTATACAGAAACAGTACACTGTACCCCATGATAGTATTAATGTACACTGCTATAATTTAATAAAAATAATAAATAAAGCTCTTGGTTTTGGAAGCTTCTGTTGAGGGAATTGGAGTTGGGTAACTGTAATAGGCTGGCAGGTGTAAGCCAGTGGAATCTCAGGGTTGACTTGCATGGGAGCAGGCCCTGGAGAGTCTGCAGGTTTGAGCTGAGAGATGTGACTCCAGGATGAATTTCCCAGCTTAGCTGCAGTGGAAATAGTAAGAATGACTTGAAATAGACCTTTCCACAAAGGTTATAAGAGGTCTGTTTGTCCAGGGGGATCTTTAAGCAAAATCCAGTCACCAGGCTGCAGAAGTACAGTCCCTATAAATTGAAAGGTAGAGGCTGAGGGAGGTGCATATTTGCATATTCTCTAAGAAGTTGGGGAGTTAACTCCACAGCTGGCAAGGGAGTGAGGACACTGAGGTGAAAGGCAACAGTAGGACTGAGGCCCATACATGAGTTCAAAGGTGCTTAGAAACAAAAATGCATGAGGTGCAATGAAGTTTGAAGACAGCGTGAGGGAGGAGATATAGCCAGCTTGGTGTAACTCTAAGCAAAGTTTTGTAAGCTGATGTTTAGAAGTTAAGTGAGCTTTTTCTATCTTCCCAGAGACTGGGGTGATAAGCTGGGTGTCACTTATAAGAGATACTCAGGGCTTCTGAGACATGTTGAATAATTTGAGATGTGAAAGCAGGGCCACTGTCACTTTGAAGAGAAGTAGAGAGCCCAAAGTGGGAAATATTTTCTGGAGAACTCTGTGACTTTAGAGGCTCATTCTGTTTTGGTAGGGAAAGCTTCTAGCTAATCTTAAAATGTATCAGAGTTAAAAGATATTTATGTCCCTCATGTGGAGGCATATGTGTAAAGTCTAACAGCCAAGCTTGTCCAGGGTAATGACCTCAGAGTTGATGAGTAGGAAGGGAAGGAGGGGGCTTAAGGTGGCCACAAGCATTGACTTGTCAACAAATAGAACAGTCCTCAGTAATTTGTTTCAATTTTCCTTCCAAGTTCTGACAATAAAAGAGTGAGGACAGGAGGATTTTTAACAGTGAACTCCCTATGTGAATTGAGCTGTGAATGGGACTAATACTGTCTTCTTGTTGGGTAGGTGTGACAAATTTGCCTTTATAGGAAAGCCAGAGTCCATTCCAAACAGCCTCTGCTTGTATAGGTTGGGTAGTTTCTTCAACAGAGATGTTTGGGAACAGTGTTTGGAGGGAAAGGGCTTGAGTGAGTGGGAAAAGGAACCATTATAGCCCATTTAGTCTCCCTATCTGCCCTGTTGTTTCCTAGGACCTCAAGAGACTGAGAGGGTTGATATGCCCTGCTGAGAATAACAGTGATTTTCTTAGGTAATTGAGCTGCCCGTATGAGTTGTATGGTGAGTTTGGCATGTTTGATACTGCCCTGAGCAGTGAGAAGTCTGTTTTTTCCAGATAGCTGCATGAGAGTGTAGACTATGACAGGCATTCATACATTCAGTGTAATTGTTACGTCCTTGCTCTTTACCTAATTGTAAAGCCTTACTCAGGGGGATTAGCGCTGCCTTTTGAGCAGAGGTATCAGACAGCAAAGGAGTGCTCTCTATTGTCTGAATGGTTGTGACAATAGCATAGCTCGTCCTACAACAACCATCTTGAATGCAGCTGCTCTTGTTAATTTATCAAACATGATCTGGAGAAGGGAGTGGGGAATCAGAGGTCTGGTCTAACTGCAGCAGATTCCTCCCAAATCTCTAGACAAGAGTGTTCCGGGAGCTCAGGAGAAATGGAAAATAAGGTAACAGGGTTTAAGGCTGAACACAGGAGAAGAGTAACAGAAGGGTTATTTATAAGGAAGGCTCACTACTGGATAATATTGTTGGAAGTTGGGAAGTAATGAGCTGTGTTGTTAAAGATGTCAAGAGCCTGATGAGGGGCATAAAACTGAGTTGGGTGTCTGTAAGTCAGTCAGCTGCTTCTTCTTCTTTTTTTTTTTTTTTTGGAGACTAAATCTTATTATGTCACCCTCGGTAGAGTGCTGTCGCATCACAGCTCACAGCAACCTCAAACTCTTGGGCTCATGTGATTCTCTTGCCTTGGTCTACCAAGTAGCTAGGACTACAGGCATCTGCTATAATGCCTGGCTATTTTTTTGTTGTAGTTGTCATTGTTGATTTTAGCTCACCCCAGCTGGGTTCGAACCCACCAGTCTTGGTGTATGTGGCCATTGCCTTACCCACTGAACTACAGGTGCCACCCAATTTGTTAGCTTCTTGGACAAGGAAGGCTGTGGCTGCCACAACTTTCAGACAGGAAGCCCATCCTTTGGCAGGGTTATCCAAATTATTAGAAAAATAAGCGACAGATTTGAAGTCGGGTCTTGACTTTTGTCCTAATATTCTAAGAGCAACTGTCCCCCTTTGATGTATATAAAAATAAAAAGGTTTGTTAAGGTCAAGGTCAGAAAGGGCTAGAGTGGGAGCTTCTACCAATGCATGATTCAAGCTTTTATAGGCATATAAAAGAGGGTACTTCCAATCTAAATGTTCCTTTCTAGGCCTTAAAGCTGGCGGTTGGGGTGGTGGGGAATTCAGCAATGAGCCAGTATTGGGAAATCCATATGTGAAAGTAACCTGTTAACTCCAGTAAAGCTCCTTTTTGGTTGCTGACGGATCCATAGAAGAAATAAGTTGTTTGTGCTGGGTCGTTACAGCTCACTTTCCTAGAGATAACCTCAAGTAAATGACTGTGGGTTGGTTAATCTGAGCCTTTCCTGGTGAAACCTGGTATCCTTTATCCTAAATGTGTGAGAACAGTGATAGTGTTATGAAGTGAAGTAGAGTGGTCAGGACTGCAAAGGAGATTAACAACATACTGGAGAAGTGAGCTACAGGTAGAGAAAGTGTAGACAGATCCTGGGCTAAAGTCTGTCTAAAGAGGTGGGGGCTGTCTCAGAACTCCTGGGACAAGTGTCCAGGTGAGTTGTAAATGATTTTTCAGAGTCAGTCCAGGTGAAAGAAAAAAGGTCCTGGGAGTCAGGAGAGTGAAGTATAGTGAAAAATGCATCTTTGAAGTCAAAAATAGTGAAAACTTGAGTATCAGGTGGTGTAGTACTAAGCAGAGTATAAGGGATGGGGACCACTGGATGTCAGGAGATAACAGCTTCTGGACCAGGCAATAGGAAACGCCAGGCTTCCTCACTACAAGGTGGAAGTGTAGGGAGAGTTGGTAAGGTGAGGAGATTAGACCAGAGATATTAGTAACTAGGAGCTTGAGTCCCCTGAGATCATGTAGCTTAAGAGGGTATTGAGTCCTGTGGGGGAACTTTCCCCCTGTGGAGGTAAGATCTTTGAGGGAGATAGAAATGGGGTATTTGTGTTGGACTTTCCCTGAGGTACTAGTGTCCCACACCTCAGGTGGCACTTTTTGAAATACCTTAATAGGTACAGAAATGGGGAAGGGGGAAAAGGGAGGGTCTGATAATGCTTTTCTTAAAATCCCAAGGAAAGAGACTGGAGAAGTCAGGTGGAGTTGTGTACCTAATTTGACCCTCAGATCACTTCCTTACAGTGGGATGCGGCAATTGGGAAGCACAAGAAAGGAGTGTATAAGAACTCGATCTCCCAGTGCACCGAGGAGTTGCATAGCACACAGGGGTTTATGTATTTTCACTTTCCACTCTGATAATGGAGATAGGTGGGAGAAATAGGGGTCCTGAAAATTCAGGAAGAGCAGAGTAAGTGGCCCCTATGTACGGTAAGAATTTAATTGGCTTGCCTGCTACAGAGAGGGTTACCTTAGGCACAGCCATTTTGAAGTAGTGAAATGAGACCAAATCTGGAGCTAAGGCCAGTCAGTTGGACGGAATGAGCCCCAGAAGATCTATGAGTATGGAGGGAGCTGGTTCAGGGTAGGGGCAAGGGATCCAGAAGGCAGTAAAATCTCCTTTCTTAAGAAGAAGGCATCTGTGTTTCCAATGCCCTTCCTTGCAATGGGGGGCCTGGTCCCAGCAGCAGTGCCCGCTTCCTGGGGCACACTTTGCTCTAATGCCCTTCTCAGTTGCTATTAAAATAGATTGTAGTTCTCAGAGCAGGCATTCTCCAAATGCCTTATTGCCTGAACTTTCAGGGTATTCTGGAAAATTTCTCCTGCAGTGATTGCCACCGTTTGGAAAACTTCCTTCTGCTGGAGGGCCTGTTGTCAGTCCCTCCACCTGTTTTCCTCCCTCTCTTCATCCTGTTCTTAGAGATCTAGAAGGCCAGGTATAAAAGCTCTATTTGTGGGGTCTGGGGCTCCTTTCAAGCTTTTGGAATTTGCACTGAATATCAGGGGCTAACTGGGAGATGAAGAGCATGGCTAAGATAGTTTTTCCCTCCCTGGTATTGGGATCTAGATTAGTAAGGTAGTGGAATGCCTCAAACAATCATGAAAGAAAAAGAGCTGGGCTCTTGCATCCTGGTTTTGAGTAATTTCTTTAACCTTATCATAATTTATGGATTTAGCAGAGGCCCTTTTTATCCCTTCCATGAGTGAGAAGAGCATATAATCACACCTTTCTCTATGAGGAGACCCCATTGGTAATCCCAGTTTGGATGCTATTGTGAAACCACCATGGAGCCAACTGACTAGGCATAAGGATCAACAATGTAGCTGGGCATAGTGGCTCATTCCTATAATCCCAGCACTCTGGGAGGCCAAGGTGGTTGGATTGCCGGAGCTCATGAGTTTGATACTAGCCTGAGCCAGAGGTCTCATCTCTAAAAAAATAGCCAGACCTTATGGCAGGTGCCTATAGTCCCAGCTATTTGGGAGGCTGAGGCAAGAGAATCACTTGAGCCCAAGATTTTAAGGTTGCTGTGAGCTGTGACACC
>NW_003852615.1:1929877-1973500 GCF_000181295.1 Otolemur garnettii
GATTTAACTCTGTTTTTCTTGGTTAGGTTGGCCAAAGGTTTATCTATTTTATTGACCTTTTCAAAAAACCAACTTTTGGATTTATTGATCTGTTGTATAATTCTTTTGTTTTCAATTTCATTTAATTCTGCTCTAATTTTGGTTATTTATTTTCTTCTGCTAGATTTGGGATTGGAGTGTTCTTCTTTTTCCAGCTGCTTGAGATGTCCCATTAAGTTGTTAACTTCCTCTCTTTCTGTTCTCTTGAGAAGGCTTGCAATGCTATAAATTTACCTCTTAGGACTGCCTTTGCAGTATCTCAGAGGTTCTGATAACTTGTGTCGTCATTATCATTTTGTTCTAAAAATTTGGTAATTTCCTTCTTGATCTCGTCTCTGACCCATCTATCATTCAGCATAAGGTTATTTAGCTTCCATGTTTTTGTAAGAGACTGCAAATTCCTGAGTTCACCTTTTATTCCATGATGGTCCTAGAAGATGCATGGAATAATTTCTATTCTTTTAAATTTATTGAGGTTAGACTTATGACCTAAGATGTGATTGATTTTTGAGTATGTTCCATGAACTAATGAGAAAAATGTATATTCAGTTTTGTTAGGATGAAATGTTCTGAAGATGTCTGTTAGCTCCAAAATTTGAACAGTTAAATTTAAATCTAAAATTTCTTTGCTAAGTTTTTTATTGGAGGATCTGTCCAACACTGCCATAGGAGTGTTAAAATCTCTGACTATTGAGGTGGGAGAGATCAAGTTGCTCATGCCTGTTAGAGTATCTCTTATAAATTGAGGTGCATTCTGGTTGGGTGCATGGATATTGATAATTAAGATCTCATCATATTGAGTATTATCCTTAACAAATATAAAATGGCCATCCTTAACCTTGCTTACTTTTGTTGGTTTAAACCCTATTTTATCTGTGAATAAAATTGCAACACCTGCTTTTTTCTGCTTTCTATTTGCCTGGAATATAGATGACCATCCCTTCACCCTGAGTCTATATTATCTTTTAAAGTAAGATGAGATTCTTGAATACACAGATGTCTGGTCTGAGTTTCTGTATCCAATCAGTCAATCCGTGCCTCTTTAGAGGACATTTAAGCCATTCATATTGATTGGAATTATTGATAAGCCTGGTAAAATTTTGGGCATTGAGTTGCTTGAAAGTCCAGTAGACATTTTTAATCCTTTCACCACTGTGGAAGTTGGAATTTGATCAAAAGTTTCTGAGTGGGTTTACTTTTGTGGTGGAGGATTGCACTGATCATTATGGAGGATAGGTTTGAGAGTTTCCTGGAGAGTTGGTTTAGTTATGGCAAATTTCTTCAACATGTGAATGTTGTTAAAGTATTTAATCTCTCCATCATAGATGAAACTCAGTTTAGCTGGATACAGGATCCTGGGTTGAAAGTTATTTTGTTTTAGGAGATTAAAATTCGATGACCATCCTCTTCTAGCCTGAAAGGTTTCAGCTGAGAGATCTGCAGTTATCCTAATACTCTTCCCCTTGTAGGTTATGGTTTACTGACGTCTAATTGCTTTCAGAATTTTCTCTTTCATCTTAACTTTGGTGAAGTTAATTATGATGTGTCTGGGGGATGTCTTGTTCAGGTTGAGTCATGCTGGGGTTCTGAAACTATCTGCTATCTGAATTTCAGAATCTCTTGACATGTCTGGAAAGTTCTCTTTCATAATTTCATGAAGAAGAGCCTCTGTGTTTTGTGAAGCAACTTCATCGCCTTCAGGGATTCCTATAAGGCAAATATTAGTTTTCTTTGAATTATCCCAGAGGTCTCTGAGAGAAAGATCCATTTTTGCTCTCCATTTCTCTTCATCTTTGCACTCTTGGGCTTGTTTAAAAGCTTTGTCTTCAATGTCAAAGATCATTTCTTCTGCCTGTTCCATTCTGTTACTGAGGGATTCTACCGTAGTTTTCAGTTCTTTGAGGGCTGCAAACTTTTGCCTCAATGTTTTAAAATCTTTGGTCATTTTATCTTTGAAATCATTGAATTCTTGAGACATCTTTTGAATAATTTCTTGTGATATATTTTGAATAATTTCTTGAAATTCTAATTCCCTCCTTTCTTCCATTCTGTTAATCTTATTTGCTATCCAAATTCTGAAATTTCTGACATCTTAGCCATCTGTTTCCGGATAGGGTCTTCAATTGCATCTGCCCCATTTTTCCTTGGGAGAGTTGATCTACTCTGGTTATTCAAATTGTCAGAGTTGTTCTGCTGATTCCACCCCATGCTGAGTTTACACTGTTTGGAGATCTTATCAGAACCATTTAGTCAGTGGCTGCCACTGGAGAAGATGCCAGTTTCTTCTGGTTTCCCAGAGGGACAGGGCACGTCCGTTGTCTTCTCCCAGTTCTCGGGCACTCGGGCAACTGGGGGGCAGGGGAACAGAAGAAGTTGCACGGGAATGTGTGCAGCCAGATCAGACCTTGTTCAGCCTGCCAGGTGACTGGGGGGCAGGAGAATGGCAGCGGCTGGATCAGTCCTAGTTTGGCTCTGCCAGGGCGATGGGGGGGGGGCAGGGAAACAGCAGTGGCAGGATCAGTCCTTGTTCAGCCCCACTGGAGCAACCTGGGGCAGGAGAATGGCAGTGGCTGAATCAGTCCTATTTTGGCCCCACAGTGGTGACCGGGGGGCAGGGGAACGGCAGTGGCTGTATGGGGAATGCATGCGACCAGGTCAGTCCTCGTTTGGCCCCACTGGGGTGACCCTGGGGCAGGGGAACAGCAGCAGCCACATGAGGAATACATGGCTGCAGGGCCGGGACAGTCCGCTTGGTCCTGCAGGTGTGGGGACACTACTCTTGGGCCTCCTCTCACTGTCTCTGCAGGCAAGGGGGGAAGGGTGGACTGGAGATTCAAAATGGAACTTTAGTTCAATTTTTCTGCCTGTTGATAGGGTGTTGGAGTCTTAGCAGGGTCTCTCTAGGGGAGTAGACCCCACTGCCTGTAGCTTTCACATGTGGGGTGAGATAATAGGTCCTCAGTTCATCTCTCGCCTGTAGGAAACTTACAGGAGCAGATGAACAGAAAACAAAGAGAAAAACACAGCTCTCTTGGGGGAGGGGATGGACACTTTTCCTTTGAGATGTTCCATATATCTGTAAGTTGCACTCTAGAAGTTGCAGCTTGCCTCAGCAGAGGTGTCCTCCAGGCATAACTCTTCTCTCTTGGCTGGGCTCCTAGTCTTCAACTTTGTTGGGGTGTTTTCTGGACTTTATCCTTCCCTCTGAATGGGAGCTTCTGTTGGAGGCTAGTACCTGTTGGCCATCTTGCCCCCTCCCTGATAACTTTCTCTTTTATACCACTATATTTTTCAGCAATGTAGAACTATTATAGTGTAAACGGTGTTTCATAAAAGCATAGCTTTGCCTTTAAAGACACAAATATTATAAAATTTAGTTCAGTTAACTTAAGAGCTCTGGATTTTTTGAACTCTGAAAGAGTAGCAATTCATATGCTGGAAGGCATTTGGTTTGACCTTTATGAAACAGAAGGAAGGGTATAAATTGGAAGAATCACTTACTTCCACATATATAAACATGCTCTTCATCTCTAAACTGAAAAATGGTATTTGTTGCACTGAGGAAAAAACTCATCTTTTTTCTAGTAAGAATTCCAGGAAAAACAAACCAAAAATTATTAAAATATTTAATCCTTCTTTTGTATGTGACTCACAGTTTCCTTTTCGCTCCTGACAAACTTAAGTATCTTTGTATCTGTGTATCAGCCTGCCTAAGGCTTCCCTCCTTCCGTCTCCCAAAGACAGAGCCATGGGGACACTATCATGAGTCAGTTAAGGAGAATGCAAACACTTAGAACCCACACCTGTTAATCCCCTATCTTTTCCAAAAGAGTTTCTTATTCAGTTTGAGACTGAGAGCCTTTGTGTAGGAGTCCAGAATATTTTAACATTTCCTGCTTCATCTGCAGCTCAGAGCCAAAAGCATAGCCCTAGTTTCTTCCAAGATGCTTTATGAGCAAAGCATCATGTGCTCTGCAATCATTCTTATTTAAAGATGCTTCAGGTTTCACACTTTGGGGACAGAGAAGGAAAGTACATTTTCTCCTGAAACTCTGGTTCATGAGATATATATTCTGGAATCCTCATTTTCAGCTGGATTGTGATTTTTCCCAATGTCAAGTTGGAAGGGCATGTTAAAATGCACAAGTCTTTATTTGGCAAATGAGTGTGGGCATTACTATGTCTAAGAACAGTTACAAGCTCGGTGGTATAGCCTGTACCTTCCTTGCCTCTGGCTTCTGTTTCCCCTGCCATTCCCTATGTTGATGCTTTCCTCCCACAGGCTTCAAAATGTCTGTCCTATAGACATTTTTGTGTGTGTGTTTTTCCCTCCTCTCAAAATGAATTACAAAGAAAGTATTTGTTCACTCACACTGACTAAAAATAGCTGAAAGCTCCCTCTTTCCAAATAAATTCACATTTAAACAAGGTCTTAAACTAAATGTCTGTGCTTTTCAGTAGTTTGAGGAGCTGGAAGCCAGAGCTTTGTGCTGTGTGATTCTACTTTGACCCTAATTAGATCTTTTGTGTCATTACCAGGCTAATACCACATTAAACCTACTTCTTTTTTTTTGATCCTAACCCTCCTATACTGGATGAAGTAGAAGAGGACCAAACAATCTAAAAAAAATTTCTCCTTATTACTCCAAAAGTCATTACAGGTTACGTAACTATCTACATGCCTGTCGAGATCACAATTGGTGACTGTTATAGCAGACATGATGTTCAATCCTCTATACATAACTATTATGCAAAAATGAGTAACAAATACTTATAGTGACAAGATAAAAAATATAGCAGGTTGTAAATACTCGTAAGTAGAACAGACACCAAGAATTTGATCGAGGAAGGAAATAGCAGACTAGAGCAATGGGGGTTAGGAAACTTTTATTAGATTGGAGATGGTAGAGGCCAGGTAATTGACTACAGTTGAGAAAGTAGCTACAGAGTTCCACAGGTGAGAGGGGCTACACACATACAAATGATGTGCAGACAGACAGACAGACACACACACACACGCAGACTCTGGAAGTGATTCTGCAGGTGACGGTATATCTTCCCTCTCTCTGCTGCTTCAGCACATGACAGCTGGCAGATAGTGACTACTGAATCCCAGTAAGTCTAATCCAGTACTGATGTCTTAACACACTCCATCCATTCATAATGTCCAGAGGCTAGATTTCCTCCTATGTCATGAGTCTGAAAATGATTGATCATCTTGTCACTGTGATTTTGGAGAAACTTCACTTCTTCGGGAAAATTTTATAAAGGTAGTCGCATCCTAATCCTTCTAACCTTGAATGTTAGGTTACATGGCAAAAGGGAATTAAGTTGGCAGATGGAATTAAGTTTGCTAGTCAACTGATTATGACAAAGAGAGATTATCTTGATTATCCAGGAGATCCCACTGTAATCACAAGGTACCTCAAAAATAGAAGAGAGAACAGAAGAAAAATCAGAGAAAAAGCCATGATGATGAAAACAGTGTTAGAGAGACACTTTGTTGTCTTTACAGGTGGAAGAAAGGGCCAAAGCCAGAAATAGGCAAGGAAACAGATTCTTTCCCTGAGCCCCCAGTAAGAGAGGCAGCCTAGGGAAGACCTTGATTTTAGTACAGTGAGACTCATGTCAGATTTCTGAACTACAGAACTGTCAGATATTAAGTTTGTGTTTTTTATATTAAATTTGTGTTTGTTTATATCTTCCCAGGAATGACAATATGGATGACAGGGATGGATGACTATAGATATTGAGAGTCTAGCTTATAGCTCCATAGGTCATAGGCTGGTGACCAGATTGCCTTCAGAGGCTTGATTCATGCAATGCATCCAGTGTTGGCAAGTGGGGTAGGTCATTTGGAATGAGAAATATCAGTCTTTTGAGAGGAATTTCAGAGCCCTGTGAACATCATATTATATGATTGGCATTCTTTGACCCAATTTAATGTTTTCCCTGAGCACAGGTGCTAAGAACATGGTATTGTACAAATCTAAGCCCACCAGTTTTCAGTTCAGGCTGTGACAGTGGATGATACATTGAGAGGAATTTCCACATCTCATCTCATGGACACCCTGTTGCTTGCTACACATTTTTGTATTTTAAGCCTTGTTCCTGGAATTAATGTCTGATGTTTCTGGTGAATCATGTAATTTCAAGGAAGGCTGTTTCCTTTCACTTTAGCATGAAGAAGTAGAGAAAAAAATTTCCCAGCATTCGCCTGGGATAGTAATTGAGAAGAAATTATCTGGAGGATTTTATTCCTTTCTTCCACTAGGTCTGAGGTCCTTCTTGGTGGCAAGGCCATGCATGTAGCCTCTGGGGAACATATTTCACCATGTAGACTGTGACCAGGACAAACTGATGAACCTCGGCAGGTTGTCTTGGTCCACAGCTGGTCCTGCATTGGAGCTAATTCAGGGGTGCTTGAGTGGTTTTTTGTTCCCTTAAGTTCTTGTGGCTCTCAGGGTTGAGGTCAGAAGAAAAAGGAACAGAAAGCAAGCCACAAGAAATGAATAGTGAGATGAATGGATGTATTTTAAAAGAGAAGGGGATGGGTTATAGATTCTCAAGTCTTTCAGGATAAGCCCAGGCCTGGTTTCTACTTTAACCCTTAGTATGATCCTGGTTTCACCTTCTTACTTATCATTCCATCTTCTTCCACTCCTCTCAGGAACCCAGTCTTCTCTTGATCCATCTTCCAATCTAAACATTTTATGAAGTTTAAGGTGTGATGGCTGGTCATACGTGCTTATATATGTACACTTGCTCACAGTGTTAACCTTTCTAAAGGATCTCTGCATTTTATCCACTAGAAAAAAAAGAGTTCTCTAAAATATAATTTCAATATAAGACAGTTAATGAAGGGAGAAATTTTGTGGTTTAAGTCCTCAGGAGATTATGATTCACAATAAAGTTTGTGAGCTATACCACTAACTGTGCTCCTTGGGCAAGTTTCTTAAATGGTCTGAGTCATGCCTTCTCCATCTGAAAACTTTCACAGGGTTGTTAATGAGGATCAGACAATGTAAAATGTATGGTTTGGGAACAATTAAAAAATTGAATACTACCAGGGGAATGCTAGAAGAATAATAAATCACTTTTTTTTTTTTTTCTGAGTGGCTTTTGCAAGTGTTGAAGAGAGGAAGACCAACTCTTCTAAAAAAAAAAAAAGACTCAGAAGGAGGGTTTTAGAAAAAAAGAAGAGAGAAAAAGTGGATTCAAAAGTCTCTGTGAGGAAATGGAGTTTATATCTTTTTTCCAAAAGTGGATATTTTGAATACTTTTCTCTGTGATTAGCTCCTCTTTGTCCCAGGATGAAATCTTCAATACAATCTTGGCTATCAACACTTTTGAACTCAGAGCAGAGAGTAGGGAGGGGTGGATTTGGAAGGTGAGAGCAAGGTTAGTCAAGGAGGCTCAGTTACATTTATGTTACTTATAAAGCAATTAGTCAACACTCCAGAACCCTGAATTCATAGTCAGACCTAGATGTTTGACCTGGAGTAAAGTTACTTATGTTTATTGAGTTTTAGTGTTTTCATCTGCTAAAATAAAAATAATAGTAACTCTCTTATTAGGTTATCTGAGGCTTAAGTGAGACATATAAAGTGTTTATACAGTACTGGACATTAAACAGTGTAAACAATAGTTGCTAGTTAACAAAATCATCATCATCACCATCATCATTTTAACTAGATAGTTGATAAATTCTGCTTTAATCATCCCATTCTGGCCAATTTATTCCTATTAGTTTCTGACTCTAATTATACTAGAAATCCTAATTATACAGCATTCCACCCAACAATAGCAGAATGTATATTCTTCCTAAAGACACATGAAATATTTTTCAAGATGATAGACTATATCCTGGACCATAAAGTAAGTCTCAATAAATATAAAATGATTCAAATCTCAAAAATACATTCTCCAACCTTGATGGAATTAAATTAAAATTAATAACAGGAGATCTCTGGAAAATCTCCCACACATTTAGAAACAAAATAACACACTTATAAATAATCACTGGGTACGAGGAACTCAAAAGGGAAATTCAATTTTGAACTAAAAGAAACAAAATTACAATATATCTAAATTTGGGGTTCCTGCTAAAATATATTTAAAGGGAAAGCAAGAGCACTAATCATATGTATTAGAAAAGAGGAAGAGCTCAGCTTTCAGTTTAAGAAACTAAAATAAGAAGAGTAACTTAAATCCAAAATTAAGAAGAAAGGAAACAGTGAAGATTGTAGCAGAGATAAGTGTAATAGAAAACAGAAAAATATAGAAAAATAAATGAAAGCAAAGTTGGCTGTTTGAGAAGATAATTTTTTAAAAAAATTTCAATAGATTTAGGGGGTACAAGTGGTCTTTTGACACATGGATGAATTGTATGGTTGTGAGGTCAGGGCTTTGAATGCATCTGTTACCTGAGTAGTATACAGTATACATTATAGGTAATTTTTGATCCCTCATTCCCTGATCCTCCCCTCTTCTGAGTCTCCAAAGTTCATTATACTACTCTGTATAACTATGTGTAACCAACATTTAGCTCCTACTTATAAATGAGTACATGTGGTATTTGTTTTCCATTCCTGAGATATTTCACTTAGTATTATGGCTTCAGTTCTATCCACGTTTCTGCAAAAGATATTATTTCCTTTCTTTTTATACTGAGTAGCAGTCCATGGTATATGCATATGTATTTCACCACATTTCCTTTATTACTCACCAGTTGATGAGTACTTAGGTTAATTTTATATCTTTGCAATTGTGAATTGTGCTGTGATAAACATACAGAAGGTGTCAAAAAATTTATACACAATTTAATGAAGGAAAGAAGTATATTAAATTTTTAATACTCAAGTCACATTTGACTTCTGCAATTAAAAGAGGTGTTCAATGTGACTTATATTATCTTTTGTTGTTGGTATATATTATTGCAATTTTAATACAGTTTTTTCTTTCTTAAAAATATGTATAGATTTTTTGGCACCCTCTATACAAGTGCATACATCTTTTTGATATAATGACTTCTTTTTTACTACCCAGTAAAGGGATTACTGGATGAATAGTAGGTCTACTTTTAGTTCCTTGAGGAATGTGTGTACTGTTTTCCATTGAGGTTCTACTATTTTACACAAAGATGAATAAATCTGATAGACCTCTAGATAGTCCAGTTGGGAGAAAAGAGATGCAAATCAATATTAGAAATGAGAGAGATAACATCACTGCAGATTCTACAGATACTAAAGGGATAAATGAATATTATGAATAGCTTTATGTCAAAACATTTGACCACGTATTTCCAATTCCTTGAAAAACACAAACTAACAAATCTTACTCAAGAAGGAATAGATAATTTGGATATACCAATATATATTAAAGGAAATAAATTTTTATTTAATAAAAACCCCAACAAACAAAAATTTTCCCTACAGACAACTTACATCCAGATGGCTTCACTGGAAAATTCTTACACAAATTTAAGGAAGAAATAATGCTAATTCCAGAATATGGACTCTTCCAGAGTATAGACAAGGAAGTAATATTTCCAAACTCATTCCATGAAGGCATCATTACATTAACCTCAAAACTTTAAAAGGACATTATAAAAAAGACATTACAGAAAATTATTGTCCATGAATGTAGGCACAAATATTTTAAATTTTAGCAAGTAGAATCTAACAATATATAAAAAGAATAATAAATCATGATCAAATGGGATTTAGTCTAAGAGCATAAGTTTGGTTTAACATTCAAATATTGATCAATGCATTTCATTATATTACAAGCTGAAAAAGAAAAACCATATGATTATTTCAGTATATCAGAAAAAGTGAAATGATTCAATACCCATTTTCTTTTTTTTTATTTCTTATAGCATAACTATGTACATTAATGCAATCATGGGGTACAGTGTGCTGTTTTCGTATACATTTTGAAATACTCTCATCAAACTGGTTAACAATCTTCATGTCATTCTGTTAGTCATTAAGTTAAGACATCCATACTCTGCTTTTAGAAAGATTCACTTGTATCCTTGTAAGATAAACCATATAGTTGACTCCACCAATCACCCTCTCTCCCCCCATCCAACCCCCTCCCTCCCCTCTCCCACCCCTTCCCATATTCTAAAGCTATAATTAGGTTATGAGATTCCTATAAAAGCTATGAATTAGTTTCAAAATAGGTCTGTGTACATTGCATACTTTTTCTTCCATTCTTGAGATACTTTACTGAGAAGAACATTTTCTAATTCCATCCATATACACATGAAGGAGGTAAAGTCTCCATCTTTCTTTAGGGCTGCATAGTATTCCATGGAGTACATATACCACAATTTATTGATCCATTTGTGGATCAATGGGCATTTAGGCTTCTTCCATGACCTAGCAATTATGAATTGGGCTGCAATAAACATTCTGATACAAATATCTTTGTTGTGATTTGATTTTTGGCCTTCTGGATATATACCTAATAGAGGAATTGCAGAATCAAATGGCAGATTTATTTTTAGTTCTCTCAGTGTTCTCCACATGTCTTTCCAAAAGGAATGAATTAATTTGCATTCCCACCAGCAGTATAGAAGTGTTCCCTTTTCTCCACATCCATGCCAACATCTCTGGTTTTGAGATTTTGTGATATGGGCTAATCTTATTGGGGTTAGGTGGTACCTCAAAGTAGTTTTGATTTGCATTTCTCTGATGATTAAGGATGGAGAGCATTTTTTTATATGTCTGTAGGCCGTGCACCTCTCTTCTTTAGAGAAATTTCTATTCAAGTCCTTTGCCCACCCTAAGATGGGATCGCCTGTTTTTTTCTTGCCATTAGAGTTCTCTATGGATTCTGGTTATTAAACCTTTGTTGGAGACATAACCAGCAAATATCTTCTCCCATTCTGAGGGCTGTCTACCTGTTTTCAATATCCATTTTCAATAAAAATTTGCAGCAAACTAGACTTAGAAGGGAACTTTTCTAATTATAAAGAGCATCTGCAAAAAGTCTACAGCTAATATAAGAATTAATGTTGAAAACCGAATGCTTTCTTTTCTAAGATCAGGCACAAGGCAAGGATGTCTGCTGTTACCATTTCTATTTACCACTGTATTGGAGATTGTAGCCAGTTCAATAAAGCAAGAAAAGGAAATAAAAAGCATCCAATTGGAAAGAAAAAGTTAAAGCTGTCTTTATTTAAAGATAACATGAATGTCTATCTAAAAAAAATCTGGATGGAATGTACCAAAAAGCTATTAGAAGTAGTAAGTGAGGTTAGCAAGGTTGTAAGATATAAGCTCAATATTAAAAAATCAATTGTACTTCTATGTTCTAGTAGTGAAAAGCTGGCAACTGAAATTAGAAAAATAAGATGCACAATAGCACTTAAATATATGTGTAAGGAATACTAGGCGATAAATCAGACAAGATATATACAAATCCTCAAATAACGCAATTTTGTTTAATATGGTTTCATTACAACACTGATGAGAAAACAATTTGATTCCTAGTGGAAGGCATTGTGAGTGTGGAGTATGCATGTTTTTCCCATGCCTGTGTGGATTTTCTCTGGATATTCCAGTTTATTTACACATGTCAAAGATGTGCACATTCTAAAACGGTCCCTGAGAGTGTGTAGGAGTGTGTGAATACTCTTTGTAATAGAATAGCATCCTGACTAGCTTCAGTTCCTACCTGGTACTCCAAGCTGCAGGGTGGGCTACAGTCACCCACAACCCTGAACTGGAATAACTGGGTAAGTAATGATCTTACTTATTTTTATTAATCTTTCTCAAATGCATATATGATTCATATTTATTTCAATATTTAATATTAGAAGAAATTTGGTCTGTGTTTAAAAGTTTGGTGATTTTTTTGAGATCAGAATTTAACTCTTATTTACACCAAATAGCCCAAGGTTGGCTCAGCACCCGTAGCATAGGGGTTATGGTGCCAGCCAATGTACCAAGGCTCGTGGGTTAAAGCCCAACCGAGGCCACCTGAACAACAATGAAAACTGCAACAAAAATATAGCTGGGTGTTGTGGTGTGTGCCCGTAGTCCCAGCTACTGGGGAGGCTGAGGTAAGAGAATCACTTAAGCTAAGAGTTTGAGGTTGCTGTGAGTTGTGACACCAGGGCATTCTACCAAGGGTGATATAGTAAGATTCTGTCTCAAAAAAAAAAAAAAAAAAAAAAACACACAAAAACCCAAAACAAATAGCCCATGGTAAGATTGGTTTCATTATAGATCATTTTACTTAAAGTTGCAGTTTCTAAAAACTTACTGACAACATCAAATAAGGATGTACTCTAATATGTGTAGTTCATTGCATATCAGTTTATACCTTACTAAAACTGTTAAAAATAAAATTAAATGAAATAAAATATGGTAGGGAAAGCCTTAGTTTGAGTATAAGATATGCACTACATTTGACTTTTTTAAAAAGTGTTTTAGCCACTGACACACTCCTTTGAACTATTTATACATTTCCAATATACTGAATTTAGAACAGTCAACCCAAGCTTTTTTGGGGGGGATAACACAATTCATAAAATTCTGTTGAAATTATGGCTTTTAAAAATAGACTAATTAAATGATAGCTTTATTCAATGCCTCAATTAGTCTTTGGTAGCAAATCAAGTGCCTTGAAAAGGCACCTTTCAGAGAAAATAGTTAAACTTTTTCTATACACTTTCAACTTCTGAATTAGTGTTTCTGCTAAGGAGAAGGCCTGTACTGTGGAATATTTTTCACTTTAATTTCAAGTATGTACTGTGGAATATTTTTCACATGTGGGTACTTAAGGGAAGAGTCATATCTTGATGTGCTTGCATTGCCAGAAATAATAAGCTTAAAACCAATATTCAATTGTTTATTATAAGTAGTTAGGAATTAAAAGAAAATGATTGCAGATGATGGGCAAAAGGGAACAGAAACAAGAGAGAAGTGGATTAGAGAAACCCAAAATCTGTTGTAAAGCTATGCCTGAAGCCTGGCATTCTTCAAATGGAGGAGCTGTCTTGCTGGAGCTTCACCCCTCCCCCAGTGCAACTCAGCTCAGAGGTCACTGAGCACTGAGAGATAAGGCTTGCTGAGGATGGGGCTGCCCTCTGTGGGAGAGTTAATGCATTTGGGGAGTCAGTAAGAGAATGCAGAATACATGAAGACAGGATGAGTGAGAGAGAAAAAGTCTCTCAGAAAAAGACAAGGAGAAAAATATCTCCTTTCTTCTGTCATCTCAGTATGGGCAGAAGCACCAGCTCGTCTGAGTGCAAGGCTTCCTGGGGGTTAATTGCCCCTTCTGAGATTTGTGTGCCTGGTCTAACTGGGGCCTGCTTTGACATCTTGATCCTGGACTGTGTTCCCTGTCCCATGCTGTATTTGTGTTAAGACCCTAAATAACTTAGAGTAATCATAGTAAGAGGTAAATCAGTCTAATTAACATAGTTAAAGAAATAGTTTGGATAGAAAATGCGAGCCCAGCAAGTACAGTGATGTAAGGGTTTAGCCTTCCCCTTTAAGATTGATGATTAAAACAGTGATGTAGGTAATAAAAATAGAGCTAACCTGAAGCATGGGGCTTCCACCACTCCTAATGCTTGGAGATGGACAGTCCTCACAACCCTTTGTAGTAGAGCTCTTCAAAAAACTTTCTGTTTGTGTCTTGACTCTTAATTTTCCCTCATCCTCTCATCTCCGTCAGTCTCTGGGAAAGAACTCACTGTGTAATTCGGTCCTGGTCCCCAATGTTAAGTGTGTAATGGCTATTGTATCAGACAGCATGAGTGTTAATCAAGGAAATATTTTGTTTTCATTTTCTCATTTCCCATTATTTTCCCATTAGAGGCATTATTACATAACATAATTTCCTTTTTCTTTTTCTTTTTTTTTTTTTTTTTTTTGCAGTTTTTGGCCAGGGCTGAGTTTGAACCTGCCACCTCTAGCATATGGGGCTGGTGCCCTACTCCTGTGAGGCACAGGTGCTGCCCCATAATGTAATTTTCAACCTCAATTTTGTATTATCCTTAATGCATTTAATTATTATATCAAATTATTCTTTTTTCCTTAGCATCAAAATACAATAATTTTTAAGCTGTAGTAGAGACAGAGATTAGAAAGTACAGCATCATAAGACCAAAACACAGAACTTTACAAATTCCTTGTCAGTGATTATTACTTAAAATTTTCAAATTGTTCAGCTATTATAAATTACCACCTTCTAAGAATAATTTATTCTTCACAGTTGAGACCCATTTTCTATGTCTTTTCTCATTGTATCAGGGTATGTTTTTTAATTGGATTTAGAATGTCTTTCCTTTTGGAATCCTGTTCTATATTTTATTTCAGTGGGTAGCTATAGCCAAAAGGGCCCATGGATGCCTACACTACCAGGAAGACGTGCCCTCACATTTGATTCAAAAGGGTCCTTCTAGTCCAAAAACTCTGTTTGGAGCCCTTGTTATCACACTTGGCTCCATAGTTTAGAAAGCCGTGATCATAACTATTCCATTTCAGCCTTTAAAATACATCAGGCTCTCATACACTACATACAAAAATGAATCACAGTCACCTGCTGGCAAACACTCCTGTCCAGGGTCTGTCTGTTCCTGGGACCACCATCCTACTTGCCTAGACTGCTGCTGCCTTCTTGCATTCATCATGACCTCAGAACCTCTGATGTGGTACTCTTTTTTTTTTTTTTTTTTTAAGTAAATTTATTTCAGGTTAATGTGAGGATACAAATGACCAAAATCAAAATATTTGATTTTGTTAGGTAGAGTACCTCTTGCGGTTATGTTCCCCACACAAAAGGTGTGCCAACCCCCCCACCCCATGCCCATTTAGTGACAGCACCCCAACCCCTCCCTGCCCTCAATGCCCCTACCCCCAACTTGAATTGAAATGAGTTTTTCACCTAATTGGGTATGCATAAGATCATTTACTGGCTTCATATTAGTATTGAGTACATTGGATAATTGACTTTCCTTTTTAGTGATACTTTACTAAGAAGAATGTATTTTAACTCTATCCAGCATATTATAAAAGGGGTGAAGTCACCATCTTTTTATGGCTGAATAGTATTCCATGGTGTGTATGTACCACAATTTGTTAATCCATTCCTGAACTGATGGGCATTTAGGTGGTTTCCATGTCTTGGGAATTGTAAATTGAACTTTGATAAACAATCTAGTGCAAATGTCCTTATGATAAAATGGTTTTTTCTTCTGAGTAGATGCCTAGTAGTGGGATTGAGGAGTCAAATGGGAGATCTAATTTGAAATCTTTGAGGATTCTCTATACTTCTTTCCAAAGAGTCTGTATTAGTTTGTAGTCCCACCAACAGTGTAAGAGTGTTCCCTGCTGTCCATATCCTCACCAGCATCTGCAGCTCTGGGACTCTGTGAAGTAGGCTATTCTCACTGAAGTTTGGTGATATCTCAGGGTAGTTTTGATTTCCTTTTCTTTGATGATTAGGAATGATAATCATTTTTTCCATATATTTGTTAGTCATTCATCTGTCTTCCTTAGAGAGGTTCTATTCATGTCTTTTGCCCAGTGATAGATGGGATTGTTAGCTTTTCTGGTTTTTGATTAATTTGAGTTCTCTGTAGATCCTAGTTATCAAGCCTTTGTCCAATTTGTAATATCCAAATATCTTTTCCCATTCTGAAGTTTGTCTTTTTGCTTTGGTTTTTGTCTTCTTAGCTGTACAGAAGATTTTCAGCTATTCATTAATTTTTGTTGTTGCTGCAATTGGCACAGAAGTCTTCTTCATAAACTCTTTCCCCAGGTTGATATCTTCAAGTGTTTTCCCCACACTTTCTTTAAGGATTTTTATTGTTTCATGCCTTAGATTTAAATCTTTTATTTGTCTTGAATCAATTTTTGTGAGTGGTACTCTAACTTTCAAGATATTTCTCTGACATGTCCTTCTGTTCAGAGTCCCTTCTCTAGTTGAATAACTTATATTTCCCACTCAGATTTGACTCCATCCATTTTTAAATCATTTGAAGCTTAAGTAAAAAAATATTCCCTCCACCTGTACATGTCAGCTAGGTACTCAGAACCCCATGAAGAAAGTAGAATATAGACAAAACAGGAAAGGCACTCTTCCTAGCTTAGCTATGTGCAGCTCAAGCTGTAAAGAAGCTTGTTTCTAGACCAACAGAAAAGATTCTTTATACTTTTTTATAAGCACCAATTGCTAATTACCTCAAGATTGTGAAGTCAAAAACTCTGGAGGTCAGGATGCCTTTAAACAGATTGATGAACGACCTTTAAATATAAGGCATTTAAGGGGCAAGTAATTCTCTGTGCTATAAAAAGTATTATGGAAGAGAACTTCATGCTCTAGCCAAGTATACTCCCCTTTGAAGAAGGATACTTATCCCATTGGCTTATGGGCTAGTTCAGGACAGTAACTATAGAAACAAGATTTGGGATAAAAACCTGAATTACTGGGTCTCTCATTTCAAATGAGTCATATTAAAAATTATTTTCTTAGCGTTCCCTAAAATAAACCAGGCATGCCTTTGAATGAATTGCATACATGTAAGCTATTAAAAAGATCTCCTAGTATATAGTACCTTATATAGAGAATGAAAAATGTGAACTGATAGGAAAATGCACAGAATTTACTTCTAAGATTTCAGAGATTTATGTGTTTTAATAGAAATCTCTTTTTAGATAATAGAATTCATGTTGAACCTTTAAATCACACATGACTAAAAAATATGAGCCTTACTTAGAGCAGCGTTCTAGATGTCTTCTAGTCTCATGGACTTTATCCATTTCCCCAAGGAGGAAATGTATGTAAAGAAATGATGTCATATGATCACTGAACCAAAATTCTAGCAGTGTCTACTGTTGTACGGAGAAGTAAAGCTGAGAGCAGTTTCTCAGATTCCCATTTCACATATTTTGACACGTGTTTTTGACACAATTTCTGTCTGTGGGGTTTGTTTGTTTTACCTCACCTTGTTCCAGAAACAAATTAAAACAACTTACAAAATCATATAAATTAAGATTCCAAGTAAAATAAGCAAGAAATAAGGGTGGGGATGAAAAATGAAGCCAGGAATGATGTCAAAAAATGCACATCACAAAGACCTATACACTTCGCATGGGTGGAGGGTGCATTTGGCTCTGATTTTCTAGCAATCAGCGCAGAAGGAAAACCTGGTTACAATGTTCCAAAATAAACACAGAGGTTCAGAACAAAAGTCACAACTTTTTTGTTTGACACAGAGAAGAGAGGCTTTCTCCAGGACTTTTTGGTTTTTTTTTTAAATAAGATACTATATGATTTAATAAGCAATGTCCAGCATCACTCTTACTCTGTACAATAAAGGATTTCATGACTGACGTTCAGCATTATACCAAATACACTAAAGCATGCTCTAATAAAATATTTTAAGGTGGGCCAATATATTGTCAAGAACTGTGAAAGGTCTGAGATTTTACCCTATGTGCAAGATAACATGCATGGCTAATGGATGTTGGCAGGCGACACAAGACGCCTGGGCCCAAGACGAAGGCTGGTTTATTACTCAAAGCAATAGCAGTAGGCTGACTGTGAGCACTTGCACCAGTCCTAGGAGCCCTAATTTCCACAGGCCAAAACTGGGGAACAGGTGGTACCCACCCATGACATGGATTGTAATGACAAATTTAAGGAACTTGATCCCTTTCTATTTTGAAAGATTCATGCTTTCCCTTTGCCTTGGGGGGGGGGGGTGACATTACTTTTACTATAAGGGCAAAAAGCATTATAAAAATGTTTTTCAAAAGATAGTCTTGAGTGCAGAGAATTAAAGCCTCACTCAGAAGCTGTGCAGAAACAAAGAGACACTCGGAGAATTGTCTCTCATCAACTGTATATGGTAGGTCATACGCAAGTGTTCTCTGGCTTAATCCAGAACTAATCTTTAGATTACTTGGAGGAACTGATGAATTATGTTTCTTTTGACATTTATTCATCATATACTTACTGCATTCTTATGTTCTAGGCACTAGGGAGTGTAACAAACAAAAGAGGCATGGCCATTACTCCTCCCTGGTGTGAGGAGAGCTCTAACACATTCACCATCTTCCCTGAGTGCTGTTGTTTGTCAGACTAGCTAAAGTAATGTAAACATCTTCTTTTCTGACAAAAGAATCAGTGATTGGCCCTTATTTAATTAGTGTCCAGTCATTTCCAAACTGCAAATAACAATCGCTAATGCAAATGGTTTTGTTGGCCAAGCAGAGGCTGATTCCAGAATTCCATGACCTAACTCTTGCACCATCCCCTCATACTGTTTTGAAGAACCAGCCTTCTTTTCAATATTTCTGCTGGATTTGTTCCCCTCTGAAAACCTGTCATTTCCTACTAACACAGCGGCCTCACTGACTGAATGTGATGGCAAAGGCATATAGTAGCAGAACCAGCGGTGCCAGCTGGGTAAAGGTCCTAACTCAGGTTTGAGCAAGCTGTCTATTCAAGTAAGAAATCAGAGATGAAAAAGACCTGTTAAATAAGCCAGTCCCTTCTGTAGCCAGTGCCAGAGCATTCCTATGGTGAGAGCTTAGACCAAGCCGGCTCTAAATGACTTTAACAATGTGCCTTCTCACGCTTTATTTGGAAGACACGGCTGTCTCATCATTTTTATTTTCTTTTGGTAAGTTTTCTAACCAGAACTTCATTTGGCCAGCATTATTACATTTCCCTCTTACTGTTTTTGGTTCAGTTACAGCCCCCCAATGAAGGAATCTATTTTCAAAGTGTTGGTATAAATATAGAAACAGTATTTAAAGTACTTTATTAACACAGCCATTTCGTCAATGTGACTATATGTTTGAGCAATGTGATATAGGGGAAGAGGGCACACATCAAGACTTTAGAGGTAAATACCCCCAGGTTAGAAGGATAGTTTAATTTGGGGCATGATTATTATTGCCATTATTGTTGTTTGTGTTAACTAACACTTAGGAAATCCTTCTTGTGTATGAGGCACTATGGTAAGTACTTTCTAAAACTTCTTGCTAGAAAACTTACCAAATTTGTACTGTCGTCTTTTTTTAGAATTTAAATTTTAGTTACTAAGACTGGAAGCATTATTGTTAAGTGACCTGCTTAAAATGGCAACCCTGTGACCTGGGTCTTTACCTTACCTCTCTGTGCCCAGTTTCTCTATCTGTAAAGTGGGGGTGCTGACAATGTCTGCTCCGTTGATCTTTGGAGAAATAAATGTCTTAATATGAATAAATTGATCAGGTCAATGCTTGGCATAAGATGAGCATCTGTATTGATAATATATAGAACATATAGATACATTGACATCTATAGATGAAGTTTGCCCAAGGACATCTCACTAATAAGTAGCATACTAATTTAAACCCTGGTCAGATGTATTCCAAAGCTCATCATATTATTAACCATTGGAACACACCAGTTTCGTCAGGACGTTTAACTTGTCTGAGCCCCGCACTCTGGTTTTTCTCATTGTTAAATGAGGATATTGCCATATGTCTTGCACAGCCACTATGTAGATTAAAATGCAGTAACATAGGTAAACAACCAGGCCCAGAGCCAAAGATTAAATAGTGTTAGTGCTCTCTGTATTTCTACATCAACATCTACAGAATATATGCACGTATTATATGTGTATCAGGCATATATACATATAGTATGTTATACATGATGTATAGCTGTGTATCCAAGGACTTAACTTGTAACTTTTTTTCTCATAATATTGAATGCAGAATGACTCAAAGTGTATTTTTATGTGTTTACTCCCATTTAAAAGAATTGGGTTGGTTTACTAGATAATTAAAAACAGTTTCCTTCCTAATAAGCTTTTATTTTATATTTTTAAGATTTTGATAGCTTTAAGTAGGTCTTTCCTGAATTCCCTAAAGTAGTGCATCCGATGTTTCAAAACTGCCAAAATGCTTTTTCTTTCACAAATACAAATTGGCCATAATTTCAAGTTTTCTATCAACAGAGGAAAGGGAAGAGGCAGACAGTTATAACTTAGCAGAGGGAAATGTGATGATATGTTTTTGCTGTTGTGCTTTTTTCCCCCCCTTGGTGTGTGTGGGAAAGGGTGTGATGTCATCTTGTCTCCACCCCCTGTGAGTAAGCCCACAGCACAGCTAAGTGCAGCGCCCGCCTCTGTCACCGGGAGACAGTCCACTTAAATGCAGCTCCAGGGTTGCGAGGCACCCACCAGCATCTTTCCCCGTGTGAGGTGGCAAATGCAACATGCTGTCCAGCTTGGGGTGTCTACTTGTCTGTGGAAGTATTGCACTAGCCCTGGGAAATGCACAGAAATTGCCAAAAGGCAAGTAGCCCTGATGTTTTATGTTTTAAAGTAGTTTTAAGATAGACTGGTTTTTAAATGCTGATATTAAATATGCTCTGCTTTTCCATCTGGGGGGACTAGAGTTACTCTGCAGAGAGTCAAAGTTCCAACGTGGGAAGGGGGTGCTTAAACTTTTATTTTCCCCTTCTCTGTTACTTGCTTTTCAGTTGCAACTCTTGATGGCAAAAATGAAAACCAACTTCTTATTAAGTTGAGCAGAAGTTCACGGGAACTTGAGCGGTATAGTTTCAAAGTGTAGTATTTGTATGTTGAATCATAACATGTAAATAGCTGTTGTACTCTATTAAAATTAGGTGTTTGGTATTTTTATCACCCTCCCAGGATTAGCTTAAGGTTCAACAGAGGCTAGCTCTGAAGCCTGGAATTTGGGGGGTGAACTTCAAACATACCTGTTAACTATGAGGCTGAGGGAGTCCAGGCTGCTCAGCCCAAAGTGCAGTCATGTGCTAATTTGTAGACACTTCCGTCCAGCAGAGTTTGGAAGAGTGTTTGATCTGCTGGACAAGACACTCCCCCTTTTCCTGGCTAAGTCGCTCTCATTTTAGTGTTGGTATTTTGTTTACAAATGTTATCAGATGAAAATTAAAATTTCTATATTTAGACCCTAAAAAAAAATTCCTTGAGCCCATCAGAACCCAAACAAGAGGCTGCTGCCTCTCTCCTGTCTTTGCACATAAATGTTGTATGTACTTTTGTTCCTCTGCAGAGGCACTTTTCTAAGCCAACTCTAGGTCTGTGAAGGCTTTTTATGGTTGGAGACTGCTGTAGTCAGCAGGATTATGAAAAACAGACTGGAATTTACCGTGCAGTTATGATGGAAAATACTGGAGGTAGTGCTGAGCCACACGCTTGTCAAAAACCTGGGATGCCTTCAGTCGGAAAGAAAGGCTGATAGTGTCCGTATATCCAAAAGATCATTCTTAGGTCCTCTCTCTGAATATTTTATTTCAGGATCATCTTGACCCAAGTAAAAACTGTTCCTTCCTCTGTGGGTAAAGTGAAACTTGAATCCAGAATGTGAAAGCTGAAGCATTTTGCTAGTTGATATTTTACACGATGTGAAAAGTAATAAAAAAGACTATGTAAACCTCAACTCTGAGGAAATAATTATGCAAAGGAAAATTAAAAAAGAAAACTACTATGAGCTCTTTTCCTTCGGCTAAAATTTTTATTCCTTGATCACAGTAAAACTGAGATTTGAACAAATCAATTACGAGCCTCCAACATTCAGAATGAATTGTTGCTAATACTTATGGAATATTTAACTGTGATACACCATTCGAGAAGAGTCTGGGGGTTTTTCTCAGGGTCACTGCCTACAGATGGCTTTGTTTTACCTTCTGTCCCCTGTGTAGGGATGATAGCCTTAATTTTGTTACTGTAAACTTCTGCCAATTCCAAGTGCCTTAATTATTGTGTTGCAATCACTGGATACAAATCTCTTGACATAATTTTCCTTTATTTTTAACGGCAAAGAAGAAAACTCACCTAGTTGTCAAAAATGGCCAAAACCCTTTTGTCTAGTTCATTGCACATTAGCCTGAAGTGTTTTCACCCAGGTTTCTTTTGTAAATTAAAGAAAAAATTCAGTTTTGATAATTTTAAAATAAAACTCATGAAATTTTAGCTACAATCTCCTTGGGTTTAATGCTGTGTTTTTTTCTGTAGTATGGCATCTATCGAGGAACTTTCTTTTAGCTAAAGTCACCTTTCTCAAACTGTGTTCCAGGCATGGGTGCACTGTCCTGCAATGGGTGGGATTAGGGACGAAAGGCAGTTGCTTTCTGTCAATAACTTGGGGTGCCTTTGCTGCTTTGTCTTTTTGAGGAGAGTCACACTAATTGTTGAACTTTTTTAACCCATTGTTTTTTAAACTCATTTGATAAAGAACCCTCTTTTAGTAGAACCGCTATGATACCTTACAGGGTGAGGGGCTTATCTGTCACAGAACACATTGGGGAAATGGGAGGCTAAAAAAGAAAAGAAAAAGAGAGATAAAAAGCTTTTTCTTTTCTTGTTCTCTCCTACTTTAGAATTAGTTAAATAGTATTTTTTTTTTTTTTAGTATTTGTGATTTAAGAAGAGATTAGCATTTTAGAGCTAGGAAGGACATTTCAGATTATACAGTCTGGTTTAGACCTTTGGATTTATGGATCAGTAAAAACACATACAATTTTAATATCAGAGTTTTATTATAGAGAACATACTGGAAGTTTGCTATGTGAGGATGTTCAAAGTGGGGGGGGGATCCCCATGGTTCATCAAAGCAAGCCATTTGATTGGATTTATAAAATAAATGAGTTTAACTTCATGAAGAAGTCCATTGTCCTTATTTTTCTCATTTTACCACAGACTTAGGAAAACTCTCCCACAGGCCAATATTTAGAAACCACTGAACTAGATAAACCATTTATTTTACTAATGAAAACACCCAAGGGCAAGGGAGATTTAGTAACTTTCCCATGTTAATGGCAGAGCCAGGACTAGATACTGAGCTTCTGCTTCAAAATCCATGTTCTATCCTGCTTTCTGCCAGGTCAGCAGACTCCCCTGCCGGGCACAGTGGGACTCATGTTGTGCAGGTGTACATGTGAAGGCTACCCTCCCCGCCAACAAAATAGCTTCACGTAAAGTTCTTAAACATCCTCTTAATTTTTATATCTTCTCAAGAACATATCCATATTTGATGATTTATGTGTTTACGTATATACGTTATTATGTATTTGATTATTTATGAGAAGTCACTTGTCACATGTCCTCTGCTTATTTTCATACCTCGTCACACACCTTGTTATAAAAAAAAAGTTATTAAAAAAAAAGTTATTAGGAAACCTTGGCTTACTTTTCAAAAGCTTAAAGTTAGAGACTTATTATTGAGGCTCTGTTCTCTACACTACTCAATGACTATATATTTTTTGCCAGTTATTTATCTTTGTTAAACCTTAGTTTCCTCATCTGTAAAATGGGACTAATGATAGCTATCTCATAGCATTTTAGGATTAAATGAGATTAGAGATACAAAGCTTTTAGCCGTGGGACATAATAGGTATTAATGCTTTAATTAATGCTTACATCATAGAAACGGGATCAGTGTTGAAAAAATATGCACACCAAATTGTGTACGGTTTTATGTTCAGACAAATCTTTTGTAAGGTAGCAAATAAGTGGCATGTTCATGATGGAAAGGTGGAGTAAGTGTTCTAGGTGACAATGAAGGGAAACCTCTATTGCATTCTAGCCTGACCATTATCTGCCCATGCAGCCAAACAATACTCTGTGGAAAGCTGCACCTTTGCCTTAGGATCAGCTTTTCCACGGGGGTTGGCAAGACACCTGAACCTACCAGGTGAGATCCTGTTAACCTTGTTGTGTAGGAGATAATTAGATCATAACACACACGCACTAGAGAAGAATCACCACATTGTTTCATACCTTTGGAGCCCCTGTGTTCTAGCTACCTCTCAGAATATTTATTCTTGGCACCGTAGGACATTCCCACCCCTGGCAAACAGGCTGAATAAAAACCACAGAGAACAATATGTAATGAGGGGATCCAATAGAATTTTATAATGGACATCAGGGCCTTGACACATCTCTGCGTGAAAATGCCAGTGTACTTCCGTATTGGTGATTAATACTGTAATTAGTCCGAAGGCAAAAAGCTACTATTTCTAAGCAAGTCTGTCATACCTACTGAAGCATGTGTGAGGAAATTCACAGAGGAATATTGAAGATACTTCAAGTGCAAACAGATGGCCAGAGAATACGGGGATCTTGGGTGTGGCTCTTGGCATACGGCAGAGGGAAAGAGGCAACTGGCTCTTTGTCTTGGATCTTTATCTGACGGAGTAGAAATCTCTGACTCCAGGAACAGAAATATACAAGGGCAGGTGATAAGCGTAACAGTAACCACCATAGATATTCCTAATTTTATCATAGATAACGTTATTAGTAATGTAGAGGATCTAATTAAATTCTTGAAGCTCTCCGTTGTCTTAGTCCATTTTCTGCTGCCATAACAAAATAGGTGAGATGGAGTGATTTATAAAGAACAGACACTTATTTCCCACAGTTCTGGAGGTGGGAAGTCTAACATCAAGGTGCTGGCATCTGGTGAGGGCCTTCTTACTGCACACACAGTAACAGGCAGAAGGACGAGAGAGCCTATGGCTGCTGCCAGGCCCCTTTTATAAGAGCAGCTAATCCCATTCATGGGAGAAGAGCTCTAATGACCTAACAGCTTGTAAAGGCCTCACCTCCTAGTGCTATCACACTGGCAACACCTGAAGTCTGGAGGGGACATAGCCAAACTATAGCACCAATAAAGAAGGTATTTTATTATTCCCCTTCACAGAGCATAAAATGGTGCTTCTAGGTATTTGAGTAATTTACTCCAAGTCACTTAGCTATCAAGTAGCAAAAGATGATGCCTTCAATTCTGACATAACATTATTTCCATCTTCTATGTAAAGATGCATTAATTTTTTCAAGCAACAAATTATATTCCAGGTTTATGTAGAGCACTGAGGCTGAGGAGACAAAGCTTGGCACTTGCTTTCAGGGAGTGGAGTAGTTAATGGAGGAGAGGGGTGGGAAGGAATGATTACAATGGAGTGAGGTCATCCTAAAATTTGGGTCAAGACAAAGGGTTTTGAGAACAACTAGGAAGATCCAATCCAGACTGGAAGTGTTAAGAATTACAAGACAATAAGGCACCCATGTTGAAGTCTGAAGTATAAACACAGGTTAGGGCAAGGAAGAGGATGGCTGAGAGATGAGGGGCCCTGGCAGCGAAGGTAGCTTCTGGGCCAGAGCTCAGCGAGTGGCAAAATACTGAGAGGGGAAGCCAGGACTGAGAAATCCACTCAGGAAACAACTGTGCCTGTGTCTATCTGCCCAGACTCCTCAAGATTGATTACAAAGAGGAAATAGAATGTTGTCTTTGGACAGGCATGCTCTTACGTCTTGCTCTGTAAACGTTCCAGCCACTCACCTGGGGGCTGGCTCTCACTCTCCATGGAACTCTCCCAACCTCACTGGGACAAAACAAGAATGTGTCACTTCAGCAACTCCGCCCATTTCTCCAAAGGGTGGTTGATACTTGTGAGAGGGTCTCTTTCCTGTGAGGGCAGGGAAGTTGGGAGTATAATAGTGGGAGTGCAAAGCCCAGGGAGTGGGGTTCTGCTTTACAGTAATATAGATTTATTATTGCTGGGACTGTATTAAGGAATATATTAGAAAAAGTGGTTCTGTTGCTAGAAATAAAGTTTGAAAACCACAGGAGAATTATTTTAGAATCTTTTATAGCTCTAAATTTTCTTGTCAGTTTTATGAATGTGATTTTCCATTGATTATTAAGAATTAATAATAATTTTTAAAAATATAACACACATACTGCTATATATCAGGCATAATATATAATGCTAAATGCTTATATGAATTACCTCATTTTATTCTCACACCTGTGAAATACATATTATTTTCTCCATTTCACAAATGAAGAACTAAGATTTAAGAGTATTTTAGTTGTCTGTTTCTACATAACAAATTTCCATAACAATCTTTGATTATTAATAACTTTTAATAATCAATAAATATATTAAATACTGATTAATAAGCTTCTATTAGGTAAAACTGAATGAAATTTTGCCCCTGCTCTAAAATAACCTTATATTAGGAATGTAAAAATGGATCAAGTATAATTTGTTTTGATGCTAAATTTAGGGCGGTGCTTGTAGCTCAGCGGATAGGGCGCTGGCCACATACGTTGAGGCTGGCGGGTGTGAACCCAGCCCAAGACAGCTACAATCAACAATGACAACTGCAATAAAAAAAATAGCCAGGCATTGTGGTGGGCACCTGTAGTCCCAGTTACTTGGGTGGCTAAGGCAAAAGAATTGCTTGAGCCCAAGAGTTTGAGGTTGCTGTGAGCTGTGATGCCACAGCACTCTACCAAGGGTGACATAGTGAGACTCTGTCTCTAACTAAATGAATACATAAATACATAAATTTAAAACCCAAGGTTTACAAATAAAGTTTCCCTGTGTTAATTATATGTTCACTGGTTTGGTTTTATAGAGCACTGTATAGGGCTTTATAAACATCAAGAGATTTTAGTTTCTCTCTTTTTCTTCAAGTTAATGGCTCACAGAGAATGTTGAGAATATTTAAGAACCATTGAGAATACAATTCATCAATACTATATTATAGGCAAAGACAGTTAAAGTTTCTTTTATAAGTTAATATGAGTTGACAGAAAGTTTGTCTAAGAGAAAAGTGAGGTATCTAATGGGACATTCAAGAGATGTGACCAACCTTTCTATCTGGGTCATCATTCCAGAAAAATTTCCTTTTGCTTGTACCCTGATTGCCATTTATAAAACTGGATATAAAAGAGAAAGAGAATATTGAAAGTAAATAGGTAAACTTAAAGTTATCTAGGAATTAACAAAATTAAAAAATAAATAGGATAATCTAACATGAGAGATTGCTAGAATAGTAAAATAAAAACATTTGTTAAAATAAAAAAGGTAAAAATAAACAGTATCGGCTAAAGAAGTAATATTTTTAACATAAAATAGAAAAATAAAGGTTTATATACATTTACTCTATTAAAATAACATTTAAAAAAAAGACAACCATATTATTATGTATCTGGCATAGTGTTTAATGGTGAGTGATTATAAATATGTAAAGATATATATGGATGTATTATCTCCATTTCACAAATAAGGAACTAACCTTTAAGAGTATGTTAGTTGTTGCTATATTAAAAATTTCCACAAAATGTTGGCCTAATACAACACACATTTGTTATTTCACAGTTGCTGTGGGTTAGGAGTCTCAGCCCGGCTTAGCTGGCCACTCTCCTCTCCTCCAATATCTCTTAGGAGGCTGCAGTGAGGGTATTGGGCAGACCTTTATCTGAAGCTTCACTTGGGGAAGGATTTACTCCCAAGCTCGTGATTTTTGGCAGAATCCAATACCTGGAGGATCATTGGGTTAAGGGCCTTTTTTCTTTTTTCTTTTCTTTTCTTTTTCTTTTTGAGACAGTTTCACTTTGTCGCCCTCGGTAGAGTGCTGTGACGTCACAGCTCACAGCAACCTCTAACTCCTGGGCTTAGGCCTCCCGATTAGCTGGGACTACAGGCACTCACCACAACACCTGGCTATTTTTTTGTTGCAGTTTGGCCAGGGACAGGCTTGAACCCACCACCCTGGGTATATGGGGCCAGTGCCCTATCCACTGAGCCACAGATACCACCCAGGGCCTCCTTTCCTCACTGGTTAATAGAAGGTTATGGAATGACAGTGGTTACCTCAATTATTTTTTATTATGGCCAGTTGCTTCAATAAAGTATGTAAGCTCCCAAAAGTCTGCAAATAATATGGAGGTCACAGTCTTGTGTAGCCTAATCCTGGAAGTGACAACCCATCATTTTTGCCACATTCAATTAGAAGCAACTCACAGGTCTATCAGAAAAATTGTCTAATCAGACAAGTTGATTATACACCTTAACTGTCTTAGAGTCTATCCACCAAAAATGCTCAATGGCTGCTTAAAGTCACACAGCTAGTAGAACTGTAAACAGAGGAAGCCCAACTGCAGAAAATGGACTGGTTTGAGTGGTAAAACTCCATCAACGTCCCACAGAATTCAGTTTTTTGTGGTAAATGATGGTAGATAAAGTGATAATTTTTCTTTCTCCATGATTGAAGTTAATTCTAAGAAATCCCTGAGAACTGAGCTAAGTATCTTAAGAGTTCCACAATAAATATCTGGCACCCAATATGGGCCTTATTTTCTATATACAACAAATCTATTAAGGTCTACATTTCTTAGCTGATTTTCTCTGTGTTCTTCAAGTGTGGTTGATCCCACATAGAGAGATGCACAAAGCAGACTCTCCCAAATATGTTGAAAAACTGCTTTCTTTTCTTTTCTTTTCTTTTTTTTTTTTTTTTTTTTTTGAGACAGAGCCTCAAGCTGTTGCCCTGGGTAGAGTGCCATGGCATCACAGCTCACCGCAACCTCCAACTCCTGGGCTCAAGCGAGTCTTCTGCCTCAGGCTCCCAAGTAGCTGGGACCACAGGCGCCCGCCACAACACCTAGCTATTTTGGTTGCAGACGTCATTGTTGTTTGGCGGGCCCGGGCTGGATTCAAACCCACCATCTTATTGCTATAGTGGGTTGCAGGCTTCCCTAATGTACCAAAGCCCACCTTAGGTATATGTGGTTGGCACCTTAGCCACTTAAGCCATAGGCGCTGAGCCAAAACTGCTTTCTATAATGCCACCATCTGTCAAAGGAAAAGAGAAGACATAAGATAAAAATGAACAAATATTAAGCAATTGACTAGGAACTTGACAATACATTCCTCTAACAGATGTGCCTCTGAAACGTCAGTGGAGTGGCTTTTAGAGTAAATGGGGGAATTACTGTTAGGTCTAATTACATTTGCTTGGAGAAAGAAGTATACTTTTATCAGTAATGTGAAGAAGGCAGCTAGAAAAAGCAAGGGAGCTTCTCTCAGATCCTGGTTAGTGTTAATAAAGCAATTCTTCCATATGCTGTCAGGAAACAAAGTAAACACAGGTTATGTAAAGAAAATATTCTAAATGTGAGGCCCAGAAGCCCATGGAATATCCTTTGGGTCTTTTCTCTAGCCTACTCTATCTTATTGGGATGGTCCCAATGGTGCTGGAGGCATGAGGTAGGAAAGGTTGGCTTCAAGGTCTCAGGCTGCTCTGGACCAGAACCTTCAGCAGCAAGATTGCTATAGTAGGTTGCAGGCTTCCCTAATGTACCAAAGCCCTAACTTAAATATTCTGTGATTTTGATAGAAATTTTGGAGCCTTCAAGCTGGTCTGAGGTTTGGGACCCTCTAAGTAACAAGCTGTGACATCAACTAATGTTCCTTCCTATGGAATTCGGAAAGAGAAGATAGATGATGTAATATTTTCATGGAGAGGTTGCTATTATTTTCCAATCACAGCTTACACATTGAAAATCTATTCATTAGAAAACCAAGACAAATCTCGTCAGATTAGAAATTAGTTTTAGAGCAATTAATTACCTTGAGGCCCAATTTGAATCTCACCTAGATATAGTAATTCCATATTTTCTTCTTTAATGTAAATTTACATATGTGTTTCAATACTATAATATCTATCCCAATAGTGCTAATCCTAGCTGCATGTGAGAATAATCAAAAGTTGTTAAAAATATATATGATGTTCCACCTCTCCATTCGATGATTTAAATTGATCTAGGGCTACAGTGGCTTAAGCTATAAGCTCAGCACTTTGGGAGTCCAAGGCAGGAGGATTGCTCAGGACTTTGAGACCAGCCTGGATGATGGAAAGACCTCATCTGTATGAAAAATTTAAAAATTAGCTGGATGTGGTAGTCTCAGCTACTCTTGGGATGAGAAGAGAAGATCACTTGAGTCTAGGAGTTTGAGGTTGAAGTGAGCTATGATGATGTCACTGCACTCTAGCCTGGACAGCAGAGCAAGACCCTGTCTCAATATAAATAAATAAATAAAGCTAGGGTGGGATAGTTTAAAAAATTCCTTAGGTGATTCTAATATGGCCAGGGTTAAGAACTGCTCATCTATAGATTTTGAAAATTTTTATGTATAACTATAAATCTTTCTGGGATTTTTTTTTTTTGAGACAGAATCTTACTTTGTCACTCTTGGTAGAGTGATGTGGCATCACAGCTCACAGCAACCTCTATCTCTTGGGCTTAGGTGGTTCCCTTGCTTCAGCCTCCTGAGTAGCTGGGACTACAGGTGCCCGCCACAGCATCTAGCTATTTGTTGTTGCAGTTTGGCTGGGGCCGGGTTTGAACTTGCCACCCTTGGTATATGGGGCCATTGCCCTACTCACTGAGCCACAGGCACCGCCCGGATTTTTTTTATTTTATTTTTTTTGAGACAGAGTCTTACACTGATGCCCTTGATAGAGTGCTATGGCATTATAGCTCATGGCATCTTGGGCTCAAGCGATTCTCTTGCTGCAGCCTCCCTAGTAGCTGGGACTATGGTGCCTGCCACAATGCCCAGCTACTTTTAGAGGTGGGGTCTTACTCTTGCTCAGGCTGGTCTCCAACTCCTGAGCTCAAGCAATCTATCTGCCTCAGCCTCCCAGAGTGCTAGAATTACAGGTGTGAGCCACTGTGCCCAGCCTTGGTAAATCTTTCTGGATAAGTCCAGAGTGAAATGCAAAAGTTGCAAGTAAATTATTTTGATATTTAAATTTTAATTTCTATCAATTTAAAAGTGATTTTTATTTATTTATTTTTTTTTGCTGCATTGTTCCAGGATTTTAAAACATCATTTGGAAAAGTTTTCAGAGTACTTTCCAAAGCTACATACAAAGGAAACGTTCAAGATTGAGATGAACATTTGTTTTTAGAGTTACAACATAAGTGCTACTCTCTACCTCTATAAAATATCAGGAACTATATCTGATCAGAAGCTATGATGGTGTTTTTCAAGACTGGACTTACGTTTATTCATTTTGTCATTCAATTAATATTTTTAAAGATCACATTAGAATTACAAAGATGAGGTTGGGCGCTGTGGCTCACGTCTGTCATCCCAGCACTTGGGAGGCTGGAGTTGGTGGATTGCCAGAGCTCATGATCAGCCTGAGCAAGAGAGAGACCCCATCTCGAAAAGATAGCTGGGCATTGTGGTGGGTGCCTGTAGTCCCAGCTAAGGGAGACTCTGTCTCAAAAAAAAAAAAAAAAAAAAAAGAATTACAAAGATGAGTAAGACATTTTTTGTCTTTGAGGAGTTTGAAATCAGCTCTATTTAAAAATATTTGGCCACACAAAAGTAATTTTCTTTCACATGAAACCATTAGTGTGTTCATTCTTTATCTTCATTTAATATTCAGCATTTGCAGGAGTTAAGCTGTATTACTATGTATTAAATTTAAATAATATACACAAAGAAGAAAAAAACGAATTAATATGTTAAGAAAAATAAAGGACCTCATAATCTTAGTCAGTGCAAAATGCAGGAATTACACATTTATGTAATAAATATTCCTATTCACAAAATCCAGGTTATGTGAATTATGGACACTTTGGAAACAATCTCTTCAACAACACACATTACCAATACATTCCAGTTCCTCTTTGTGTTTTAGGTTAAGGGTAATTTTTCAGCATGTATCATGTTTTATAATCTGAAACATCTTTGAAATTTATTCCCCTGGGTTTCCAATAAAATGAAGATTCCCTCCTCTCTGCGTGGTGAATGAACCCTTGTTAGGATTCTGAACACAAGCTGCTTTGCTTACAATGTGATGCCAAGGTGGTTTCAGATTTCTTTTTCTCTTTAAATCCCATCTTTTGGTTTTTCCATTCTGTTAGCTGATAAGAAAACATTCTGATTTTCCAAAGGTCCAGAGGCCATTGTGCACACGTGTGTGTGGGTGTGCAGGATCTAAGGGAGAGCAGATCCTCTCCTCTGAGAGCAGTAGACTCTGTCCTTAAGGAAGGGCCTGGGGTGGGCTGCCCAAGTCCTGCTGGCAGAGAGCTCTGGAATTCAGTCATGTTCCAGATATGCCAGCAGGAGACCCGGGGCAGCTTCCTTCTCCTTTTACTTTCCCAGAGGGAGTTAAGGCTCGCTTGCCAGTTAGTTTGAACTAAGGTCCTGGATGACTTGGACAACAGCCCCTCTGCTCCTCTCTGGGCCATCCTCTTCAAATACTCCTAATGATCCTGTCGTTGTGGGATTCTTCCCTAACTGCTTATATTTTTACTACCATTAGAAGGAAATGATGCTGGGTGTGCTTTCCCATTGAGGTTTACCCCGATCTGTAGTTTGATTATGAACTGGAAAGATGAATATCAAGAATTAGCTGTATGCGCTGGTGGGTCAAGGGCAACGGTACTTGTGAGCCTGGGCAAGTTACTGAACCTTTCTGAACATCAGAATGCTTCCTTTGAAAAAAGGAGATAATAAAAAATATTAGTCCTCTGTTTAGCTCTTACTGATAAATGGTATTAGTGTGATTTTAATGGAGTTTTAAATAGTAAATATTAAAATTAGTAATGGAATTTTTACCTAAGTAAAAGACGACGCGAAGATGGGGTATGTTTTTAAAAACCATTTACCTGCCGTGGCAATGAGAGGCAGACCTCCTCCACACTCCAATGGCATGGACACTTCTTGAAAAGAAGCTGAGTGTAAAGAACACTCTCTTGCTGGGTGTCAAAGTCTAGTGTGTCGGGGCCTGTGGTGTGGCAGCTGGTCAGTGAAACGGGATCTGAGTCGAGGGGCTGAGGCACTGAGAGCGTTTTAAGCACGCTTCTGCCATCACCGTCCCACTTTCTCTCCCTTGTCCATCTCTCCCTCCAAGGGTTTGGAAGGTCTTGCTCAGAGCAGATTTATCTTTTATTGGGAAAGATCTGGAAGCACAAATCCTGGCCCTTGGTCATTTTTCTCCACTTCTTGCAAAGCACTTCTGTGTGACTTGGCTTTCTCTGATGCCACTGCGGTCAGTCTCCTCGCTTCTCAGGTGCCAGGCAGGACTGATCAGGTGATGGGACATTTTCTGCCCTTCTTCTCCTGCCTTGCCTCTTCCCAGTTCTCTGAACACCGGGAAAGTCCTCAGAGCATTCTTCTGGCTTCCACCCCACCACTCCCACTGGCCACTTTGGCCCGCGTTCTCACCTCTCAGCTGATGCTTCCTCCTTTTGGCTACAGAAGGAATCATCCCTTTGGGAGACAATGCACACTTTATATTTTTCTCAAGTTAGGAGTATTATTTCTGTGTTATGCTACGTGTTCCACTCGGTTGAAAAAATATCACGATTTCTTGCTCGTTTATCTTGGTATCAGTAAGCTTGAAAAAGCATTCATTCACAAATCATTTGATAAGCTCTCTGCCTGCCAGACTGCACAACTGAAATATTCACACTGCCGTTCATTATCAAGTGACTTTGAATATAAATACGGCAAGTCAATGTGCCCCTTGCAGGATGGCAACAATATATGCATAATAAAAGCCATGTATAATATAGGCCATTGCACAACGTTGGTTTTCTATTCATGCCCGAATGTTGGATTCCTGGTAGTTGTTGGAGCTTGATTTTTGAAGAATTTGCTGAGAATTTTGCTGTTTTCCAGTAGCTCACTGAGTCAGATCTTAAGTTCAAATGCCATGTTTTTCTTTATTTGACTTATAGCCAACATTTCCATGAAACCTGGTTTCCATGTAAAGTGTCCCCAAGAAATGCGATCTAATTGACAACTAAATCACAATTGCAGGCACTGAATGCCATTTCAACATACCAGTCTCTCTCTTAGATCTCCATTCCTCTGGTTCACTGTTTTCTTTGCTCTACTCAAAAGATGACTTCAAATTTTCCTCTCTATTGTTTATAACCCTCCTCTTTCCTGTTGCCATTTTAAGTTCTAACTCTTGTGCTTGGAAGACCCTCACCATCTCTACCATTATAACTTTATTTATTCTATTGGCTTTGAGAGTTATTAACTATAACCCATAGTAATAATGAACAGTGGGAAAAATGTATGTGTAAATTAGCGTTCCAGATCCCCGTGTGTGCCGTCCTGCCCACGTGTGTGCCATATTGCATTGTGGTGTTGGTTTTCCTTGTGATACAAATAAAAACCAAAAAACAAATAGATGAGAGTTCTAGAAACCGAGTAACTTGGTGTGATGCATCCGAGTTTGAATTGATCAACACATTGGTAGTACCATGGTTTATGTTTTGCTTTGCTATCCATCAGTCTAGTTGCAAAATTTTTTATAAACAAATCTTTCACCAAAGAAAGTAATTGTTTTTATTATCCAGTTTTGCAAACAAATTTTAAATATTGATGTTACAACTGAATCACCAGAATGACTAAGAAATTTATTTGAGTCACTTAGAGAATTAACAATACTTCACGCTATAGGTTAGTCAAAATTCCTTCACCATATTTTCTTGGCAAGAAATCTCATTTTCACAAATTTTCACCAACATGTCAGTGCCTTTTCAAATACTTTCAGGTACCTCTCTCAGCTGTCTACAAGGAACATGCATTTAGTCTTATAAAGCCCCTAAATTTGTCAGCTGAATTGCATTACATAACACTTGTTATTAACTGCCTATTCAATCCAAAGCATCTGTTTTCACTTATGTCAGAAAATTGAGACAACAAGTATTTACCGTGGTGTTTTCCAAAGTCGTCATAACCCATAGCTTGAATGTCATCTGTAAGGCTTTTGTGGTGTCCCAGAAACATCCATTTAGAACATTCCTTTACATGGTCAGAGGTTTATAGGCCACAAAGGGACCACAGATGTTAACACTAAATAAACTTCCTGCAAATTATTAAAGAATTTAAAAGACATTAAAGGATAAGCATAAGGAGAGTGAAGATCCTTTTAGGAATATCTCTTTCCAGGGACTTTCCTATTTTGTGAAAGTGATTTTTTCCTTCATTTTTTTTTTTTTTTTTTAAAGAAGGAATCACACTTCCCTTCGTTTATCCGCTCTTAAAGTCTTTTCCCATAGCCCTTCTTCCTTGATGGCGCGTGTATAAGACATCCACAAGGCCTGGTTATGGAAGATGATTTAATGGGAAGAGTAAGAAAATAAATTTATAACTTTTGTTTTTATAGAAATACAACTGTTTAACCAACCTGAAGATAAAGATTCTCATGCTATGTAAGGAACAAGGAATTACTGAGTGTCAGAGTCTAGAAGGCTTGTGAAAACTCAGACCAGTGGGCTCCATTTCTGCAGAGTTTTGATGCAGTAGATCTGGGGGGGGGTGGTTCAGAGAATTTGCATTTCTCTAAGCTCCCTGTTAATATTAGTGTACCTGGTCCTAGAATCTCACTTTGAAAACCAGAGACCTAGTGAATCTGGTACGTATACAGAGTCCTCCCTCCCATGCTCTCATCATACTCACACCAGATTCTAATTCAGTTGTCTTGGTAACCTGCATATTAAACAACTGTCACAGATGATACTGATGAGATTAATTATGTATTGAAAAGAATACTGATCTTTTTATATAACCGGTACCAGGCACTAGGGTACTACTGAAGGTTAATTGAACTTAGCTAACTTGCTGTAGTTTTATACATTTGGGGAACCTGTGCTTTCTCTTGCTTAACATGTGATAGATCTCTCTGGGAAAAAGTTTCACTGGAGATAGCGAGACCCCCCAGTTCCTCGACAAACTTGCTGGCTACCGTTTATGCTTAGAAACTATCTTTTATCATAATTAGCTGGAGCCCTGGGCAGCATTCACTTCACATAATCTTGTTTGGTGGTGAGTAATGTTTAAAACCGAGGCGATGGGTTGTGGTGACTTTCTGAGTTATTAGTGGAGTCATTCCACTTGTGCATATGTTAAAGTTGTCCCTAACATTAGCCGCTGGTCTGTGTTGCTCTAGCTATGACTTTGTATTTGGCAGCCAGCTGAAAACATGTGCATAGCTTGTAGGTCAGAGTTTCTTTTTTGTAGCTCAGGGGATCCATAAAAGCCTTGAAGTTGTATGTACAGTAGTGCACTGTGATCTGTGCATCATTCAGGAGTGTTGGTCTTTCAATATTGAGCATCTTCAAGAAGTCTAAGAGCTGGCTCAGCACCTGTAGCACAGTGGTTACAGTGCTGACCACATAGACAGAGGCTGGCAGGTTTGAATCCAGCCTGGGCCAGCTAAACAACAATGACAATTGTAACAAAAATTAGCCAGGTGTTGTGGCAGGCACCTGCAGTCCCAGCTACTTGGGAGGCTGAGGCAGGAGAACCTTAAGAGCCCAAGGTTGCTGTAAGCTGTCACTCTACCAAGGAACCTTAAGAGCCAAAGGTTGCTGTAAGCTGTCACTCTACCAAGGGTGACATAGTGAGACTCTGTCTCAAAAAATAAATAAATAAATAAATAAGTCTAAGAGCCAATAAAAGTTAAGACGTGTCTGGATGGATGCCTTTTACCATATGAGAATTAGATATAATTCAAGGGTCAAGCGAATGGCTGGAAGAATTATTGCTTTATGCACAGATCATGCAAAGTAGGCTTTGAGATGGTCCATGAAAAATGTTAAACTTCATAACTAAGACGTGCACACTCAGTCTAGGTTATGTCATTGATTTTGATGTGCTGGGAAAATTTTAAATGTGGAAGTGTAGTGTCCAAGATGACACTCAATTATGCTCACCTCCTGTTATTCATGCTCTTGTATTCTTTCCTTGCACACTGAATCAAGGCTAGCCTTTGCATCCATTAGAATATACAAGTTAAGGACAGATGTGTCACCTCTGAGGCTAGGTCATAAGAACATTTCAGTTGATGCCTTGCCCATTCTCTTGGATCATCCAGTCTGGAGACACCCAAGCAGTCCTATGGAGAGGTCCATGTAGTGAGGGACTGAGACTTCCTGCCCATATCCGGCACAAAGTTGCCAGCCATAGGAATGAGCCTTCTTGGAATCATATCATTCCAACCCAGTCAAACCTTTAGGTGACTGTGACCCTGGCCATTATCTTAACTGCAACCTCAAAGCTGCTCCCAAGTAACTGATCTACAGTCTACGTGTTTAATCAATTCTTACTGCTATTCCAGCTGCTAAGCTTTGGGTTAATTTATTATATAGTAATAGGTCATCTGCCTTTTTTAATCTTAAAGGGCTATTTAAGTAGATTAGAATGAAGAAATTTATTTATAAGAATGAGAAATACGTATAATCTTATTTATTAGCTTATAACTTTGGGAATGTGGTTTTGCCTAGGGGTCAAAGATAAGTGGAAATAAATTCTGGAGGAATTTATTGGATTATTTTGGATCAATTACTTATTCCAGGACCACAAAAAACAAAAACCCAAAAATCTGGTCACAAGTGGCAATTAAGAGTGATTAGAGAAAATAAATGAACAAATATCCCTTCAAAAAACTCGTAGAACTTGTTCGATAGTATAGACCAGCTTAAAGACCATGTCCCTGTCCTTCTCCAGAGGCCATCTCAGGACTTACTTTAACCCAAGGGTGTGGATCTATATTGGTCTTGCCATCATTCAGAAGAATTGACCTATGCCCAAAATAGCTTAAGGAAAACCAGATCTAATACCCATCCTGTAGCAACCTACATCCCTGTATTCCCTGGAGGAACAAATAGACCTCCTGAAACAAACTTGGATCCCACCAGACTCTTGTCCCCTTGGCCTCAGCTTTGACCCCGTGGTGAAGTCTGTGCCATGGCATTCTAGTGTAATGACATCTCTAGGGTAGGCATTGTACAATTTCTTACTTTTAATAAAAAATAATTTTCTAAGCACCTGAGCGCCACTCCTGTCCTAGTGGAGTTTATATCTTAACAAAAGGATAGGCTGACTAAGCAATGCAATGCTATGATACAAGGCTGTAATTGAGGAATGAATAAAGCTAAATTGGGCATGGAGGAAAAGGGGGTTTGTTTGCTTAAGGGAGTTGGGAAGGCTTTGGACAGGGCTTTCTCTGACATTCTGCAAATTTTAGTGTCATTTCCATAAGTGTTTTAATTTTTTTTAAAAAAAGCTTCATGTAGAGAATTTCTTATATGTGCTATCGGTGGAGGATAAGCAAGTTTTTCTAACCCTAAGCCAGAACCCATGGTAAATATAGATATGAATAAATAGGGTATCCCAAAAGTCACCTCTAAGGTTGCCTACAGAGGGAAATTAGGAATTTGTAGCTAAATATACCTTTATTTACAAAATACCCATTACTAAATTTTACAAACATGTGGCCAACATGTAGAGAATATTTTGTAAATATTCTGTAAAACTGAGTAATGGATATTTATAAATGAAGATACAGTTAGTTACAATTTCCCATCTTCCCCGTGTAAGGCAACTTTAAGAGTGACTTTTGGGATACACTGAATTTTTGAAGACACAGGCAAGTGTTTATAAACTAGAGCTCTCTCAAAACATTAAATATACTCTAACTTTACATTTTACCTATAGTATAGCTTCATTAGCAGATGCCGTTATTGCTTTAAGCTGAACACATTTGCTCCCTTCAAATATACCATTACTTATATAATGATCACAAAGAAATATCACAGACCCTTATCATCTGTTACTAAGACCTTATTAACAAAGCACATTACAAAACATAAAATGGGGTAAGCAATTTCCATCCAATTGGGCAGTCCTTTGGCCGGTCCATATTTGGGTCACTTGGATGACACAGGTCCCAAGGGACAAGGAGTCTTCCTGCTTAGCCCCTCTCAGATTGGATCCCGAGTCGTTTTTACTAATATGTATCATCATTCCGAGAATCACAAGGTCCCATGTGGTCTCTTGCTTTTGCTCAGATTCAAGGCACCTTGGACTTGACCATCCCAGAACATCTTATCATGGTTGCCAGGGAAAAGCTGTTTTCACAGTAAAAACAGCTCATTTCCTACCACTCCTTTATTTGCCCTCAGTAAACACGCCTAATTAAGCTGGCAAAACATTCAGGCTTTTGAAGCAGATGCTATTTGTGCAGGATGCTATCAACAAAGAAAAAAGTCATAGAAGGTAAAAGAAAAAAAAATCAATAAGGTCTGAAAATACCATCCAAATAGGCAGAGTGGCACCAGAAAAGTCATAGCTGTGACTAGGGATCAACAAGTGCATCGTCCTTTCCCATCCTGTCCTTGGAAATCCGGGACCCCACCATCTCACCAGCCCATCTCTTTCAAGGAAGCGAGGTCACAGAGGGGCTCTCTCCTAAGTAGTTTATTGGTTCATAGGACTCACTCATTAGAAGCAGGGCAAATTGCGTTTAGGTTCAATTTTGTTCTTTAAAGTGGAACTGCAGTATAACAAAATAAGAAGAAATCTTCCATAGATTAAAAGCTTTTTATCTACATTCAAATATAAACAAGTTCCACTTTTTTTTTTTTTTGTCTAAGACAAGGGAATTATAATGGTGTTCCTTCAAAATTTCCATCTACTATTCCTAACATATTATTAAATAATCTTGAGATTAATATATTAAGAATGACTAACTTCTTATCAGACAGGAGAGCTCTTTTGCCTAGTCTGTCCATAAACAACTTGCCTGGGGGCTCTTGAGAAGATTCAAAGCAATTTTGGAACTTTTTTCCCGGAATGGCCATCAGAACTGATGTGGTATAAGGTCTGGCAATGTAGTTTGTGAAATCATGCTAGAAAAAGTGCTTTAAAGGGCGGTCTAGCTGCTGATGTCAGTGCCTGGTGTCTAACTTCCCAAGGGGAGGACTTCGAAGGTGACCGTGGACATATTCAGCAATGAGGTACATAGCACTTTTTCTAGGATGAGATTGTGAACTTAATTGCCTGATCTCATATGGGTTGTTTCCAACTGGGGGAAATTACAAATGAAATTACTATAAACATTTGTTTATAGGTCTTTGTATGAACATATATTTTTTATTTCTCTTGGGTAAATATCTTGGAGTGGGATTCTTTGACATATATTTAGTACATGTTTAACTTTATAATAAACATCGAGTTGTTTTCCCAAGTGCCTACATCATCTTTCTCCAGCAAAGTAAGAAGGACCCAGTCCATATCCTTGCCCCAACCTGATGCTGTTTTGTTGTTTTTTATTTTGCTTTTAATTTTAGCTGTTCTAAGAGAAGTGAATCAGATAAGTTTTGAATTCCTATCTCTATTTCTTAGAGATTTGCCCACACTTCTTAGGCATCTTTTCTTAAAAAAATAGATCCATTTACTTAGAAACCATGTTTTTTCTAAAAGGTAATAGGCAAATTTGCTGAAACTCACACTGGTTGCAGGATGAGAAAAATTATGGAAATTGGCTACATTTGTCTGACATAGAAGGAACATTTAAAGAATTTCAGTTTTAACTTTTTCTCTGCCTGTATCTTGTATGTATGAGTCATTGCAAACCAACAATTAAAATTCTGTAACCTAGATTGAACTGTCATTTCGTTTTTGCCTCTTTTGGCTTCTTGAGCCTGCTCTAACCACTTTGAAAGCTGGTGCTATAGAGAGGAAAATGCTAGCTAAATTTGGATATCTCGTGTTATAAAGAAATTAAAGCCCTTATCTTTATTCATAAGCAAGATGTTTGGTGAAAGGAGGCATGAGACAGAACAGTGATCACTAGATTGGAAACAAAATGCCTGCATATTAGTCTTCATTCTGTTTCTAACTGGACGGATAACCTTAGGAGAAATTACTTAACCTCTTTGTATCTTGATTTTCTCATTGAAATAAACACAGAACATGATACAGTCCATTCTCATTGTTCACAGTAGGAATAAGAAGAAATCTTATTACTTATTGCTTAACCTCATGTGGGTTGTTTCCAATTTGGGGAAATAATCAATAAAATTTCAAACACCAAATTGTATGAAGTTGCTGTAAACACCAAATTAGCCAAGCTGTTTCTTCTGGGGGAGATACAGGGTTGGTGCCTATGAGCCTCTCGCCACACCATTTTTATCAGGGGATCAGTACGTAATCTTGTTTTATGTGTGTTTCTGTTTAAAGACACTATATTTAATGTATGTGGGGGATTCATTAGTGTGGAATGCATGGCTGGCAGCGGTATAACTCACGCCTAAAGGAAGCTTATCTAACTCATGTGTTTTTTCTTTCACACAGTATATCACAGCCTTTTTGTGCATGGAAACACTAGCCAGGCTTTCACCACTTAACTGCCATTTGAAACAGTAAAATCACCAAGAAAAAGCATAACAATGGGAAAAGCATGGCACTAAATATACCATGAAAAAGACACCTGTTTACAGTGTGAGAGCTAAAAGAGAAGGCAGAGTGTCTCTTTGTTCAGCCTCAGCTGGGCACAGGCACACCCGGTGACTCAGATTTTCCTTCATTCTGGGCATCATGTTCACAGATAACCGTGGAAGTGTTTTGTATAAAATTTGGGGATTACAAAGAAAGTTTGATGAGTAGAGAAATTCTCAAATATGTAATCTTCTAATAATGAGGGTAGATCCTATTTGCCACCCCTGTTGCCTGGGGTGAATCATGTTTCGCGTTGATGTGAAAGGGCCTGGTAGTGCTGTTATTATTGTTTAGCCTGGGCACTTTCTCCAGCCAGGGGCTAAGTCATCTAGAGCATTCATTGGGAAAACAAAGATATCTCAATACTTAAATATCTCACTCACTAGGTCCCCCACATCATAAGCAAATTAGGGAAACTGGAGAGCCTGATGGAAGTGCTTATTTGTCTTTAAAAATATGCATTAACATAGGAAGATAACATCAAGATGAAGAGGCTGGCAAAAATAATAACTCAATTGTTTGATTTCTTTAAGGTGGGTAAGGGCTTGTTGGAACCTGGTTGTTTTGGGCACATTTGCAGATGCCTGCAGGATCATTTTTAAGCTAAGTGGTCATCCATCACTTCTCTGCTTGGGCCAGAGAGTCACTTTCACATCTTAAATGATGTTTTATAAATATTTGCTATGGTCAATTTACTTGCAGATTCCTTTCTGTACAGATAGTTTTTTTCACATAAAAATTTGATTTTTCTTTTCAGTTTAAAAAGCACTTTCACATAACTCTCACTTTAATTTCTATAGTGTAAGTTTAATTTTCCAAACTATAACACTGATGTTGTTTTAATGGCAATGGTAGCTTATGAGCTACTAAGGTGAATTTACCAGGTGGCAGAAAGGTTTTTGTGAGACTCTGGTGCTTAAGGGAGGGATGGAATTCCATTTCCAGTCACCAGCTTTCTGCCCCTCCTTTGGAAGGCACACCCTTCTTGTTCGCATTTCTGTGATTCTTCTGCTAACAAAGTGCATGTTGATTTGACTGGCAAGACCTCTCACACCTCCTTTCTGTTTTAATTTCCATTTTAAAATCTATTTTTAATGACCTTGTTCCTGATCCACTTAATTTAAAAAGCTGGGTTTTCATTGGGACAGAGATAAAAAACACCCCGATAAGCAGAAGAATGAAACTCAACTCTCATCAGCATCTTTTTTTTTTTTTAGACAGAGTCTCACTGTGTCGCCCTTGGTAGTGCCATGATGTCAGAATTCACAACAACCTCAAACTCTTAGGCTTAAGCGATTCTCTTGCCTCAGTCTTCCAAGTAGCTGGGACTACAGGCGCCACCAGTACACCCAGCTATTTTTTGTTGCAGTTGTCCTTGTTGCCCGGGCCAGGTTCAAACCCGCTAGCCTTGGTGCACGTGGCCGGTGCCATAACCACTGTGCTACAGGTGCCGAGCCATCATCATCTTTTAAACATCTACCAAATACCAAGCTTTGTCCTTGCAGTTTCTTTGGTTTCTGTCATGTAATTTAATCCTGTGTAAGGAAGGTTTGATAATTGGGGAGAAAAATCCAGAACAACTGTCAGGCATAAAAGTGGAAGCACATTTTGCCTTTGGGGTCCACCCACCTTCTCAATGTTCTTCTTCTGGAGCCCATGTTCCTAATAACTAAAGTCCCAAACTGGCCCATTCTAGACCTGCCTTCCCCTTGTAATGCTGCTAGATCCAGCATCAATAGCTAGATTAAGACAGTCTTATTCCTGTAAGACACCCGCATTGTATCTAAAGATGCTTGTGTGGAGAAAGGCTTAATCCAAGAGAATTAGGTCTTTCTTCTCTAATGGGAAGATTTCAACCACCATGTAGCATCAAAGTCACATCAACTGAGTGGTCATCTATTCTGCTTACATGTCAGGTGTGTTCAGGAAAAGGCACCAAGGAATGTTTTCACTGCAGAAAGTCTTGATCAAAATACAAATGTTTGCCTGACACTTGTGAGGAATGCTGGGGGTAAGGTTTTGTGTTTAATCTAGAAAATAGTGTCAAAAGCTAACAAAATTCCTTAAAGCGGTTATAATCACCAACAAAGCAATTTTGAGATCTCTTTGCTGGACAGATGTCTTGAAATAACTCAGTTTCAGTTAGGATTTAAAGAAGAAACTCTTGCCAGGAGCATGTGATGTGGGCCCCTGGGAGAGCCATTTCCCAGTCATTTCATTCTGATACTGAGATGGAGTAACAGTTACTAGCAGGTGGGAGCACTCCCATCCCCCTTGGGCCTCTTGAATGCTTCCACCTCCCCTGTCCTCTAAGGAGGAGGAGAACAGATGCTACAAACACAGAGGAAAGCTTTCAGCACAAACCAAAGAGTTGGTTTGGGAACAGCTGTGGGCAGGGAAGGTAACCAGTTAGGAGCCCATGGACCTCGTCCTTGAGGAAGAGAAATGGGGGCC
>NW_003852615.1:1973601-1993449 GCF_000181295.1 Otolemur garnettii
AATCTACATTTATTCAAATACAGTTAAGTCATCTTCTTCTGGAACCTGACAGGGGGAGCCGACCTTGTTGGTGGGGCTGGTGCTAGTGATGCATGAACTCCTTTCCCCCAGCTGTTTGCACAAGAGCAATAGGATGCCTGCGACCACAGTTACCACAAGTGCACCCACGCAAGTGCAAACGCAGATAAAAGGTATTCCAGTCTTCCTTACTGCTCCAAGCCGAAATGCATGGCGTGACTATGCAGTGTGTCTGCATAGCCACGCCCATCACTAGGTCTCATTATCAGGGTAGGGCTTATATTTAACAAATGCATAGAAATCCTACTAGGGCTTATTTTTTGGTAGGTCTTATTTTCAGGGAAACATAGTAGCAGCATCCGGATGGCTAGTCCTGTGAGAGACTGGGGACTGTCTCTAGGGTGGGTGAGAGCAAGTAGATTTAATGAAAGTTGCTGCAATCCAAGTTCTTGGGTTCATTTGCATATATGAGCAGGGCAAGAATGAGACCCTGAATCCTAGTCTGGTCTGGATCTCCAAACGTCACATTACTCTGCAGTTGTCTACCTGGGAGTTGGGCTTCATTGTCATATCTTTTACTATGTTCCTTTTGGAAAAAACCGTATCACTAACTATCACTACTTCCCCAGAAGGCCAACTGGGCACTCTGCTTTTTACAGAAGCAAAAATCAATACATTTCAAATCCAAACACAAATTTCTGATTTTGCTGTTGAGTGTTCTTGTGGAATAAGAAGCCTAAATGCTGCTTCAAATCAAAACCATAAGTTAGTCATTTATCTAACGGGTACTTATTCATTGCTTGCTGTGGCTCAGGCCACAGGAAGGAAATGGTGTGACTCTTCATGTAATATGAAATGTTTTAAATAAAGGTCATTTAATAATTGTTTCATTTGAAGAATACTTGTAAGATAGCTTGTTGATTAAGGTTAACTACATAACCGGGAAAAAAGGTAAAGAATGCATTTTCCCCTAAACTGAAGGACAAAAAGCAAACAAGCGTTTCTCGGCTGACATTACTGGGGATTTCCTCTAACTCTTGGCAGATGACTTACAAAAAAAGAGTTAACACCCTCCGATGTGGACTCTTCCTACTCCACCCTGACTCTATTCCAGCAAAATCTGTTCTTCCTTTTCAAAAAAAGCATGATTTTTTTCTTCTTGATGACATAGATCTACTTTTCCATCTGTTTAGGGCTATGCCATTGAAATTTAAAGGTCCTAGAGTTTTTCTCCCCTTCTTTTCAAATATACATTTTTGTGTCAAGATGCTTTTCAGATTTTAGCTTTTATTATTTATGTTAATGACTGATAGAGAATTGTCTCAAGTTTATTTATAATAAAATCCAAAGTCAAGAACTTGCTGCTGGCTGTGTTTGTGAGGTGAGCCCATCCCTTTAGTACGTGGCCCTTGTTCTCTCTGCATGAAGCAGCAGGGGGGGCCTGGTGTGGGGCTAGGTTGGTAGGCAGGAGTCCAGGGTTCAAATTCTGGCAATGCCACTAGTTAGCTCCAGAGTCCTATATATGTCACTTAACCTCGCTTAGCCTCAGTTGTCTCAGCTTTAAAATGAAGAACTTGTCCATAATCTCTGAGCTCCTTTGTCTCTAAACTTCAGGGTGGTGCCCTCTGTAAGTGAGACCACTTTGGGAATGGCCTTGTGGCTCACTGTGGGATGCGTGTAGATGCCTTGGCTCTGATGTGAGTCTGCAACTTTCTTGCTTCATGATTTACATCACTTAGGCCATGTCTGTGCCTCCCCACCCTCTGTTTCAAACACCGGATCTGAGTAACATGAGGCAACAGTGACGCTATTGGTGAACTGGGAACTGATTACTCCTCAGATTTAAAAAAGCTCAGCAAATCCCAAAGGACCCATGCCTGCAGGGGAACAGTCACAGGATGATCTGTATTTTTCTTTTAGGACACCACATTACATTTGAGATATCTGAAATGGATCATTCGGGACTTGCTTTTCTTAATAGGACTCTGGGATTCAAAGCTGTGTACAAGTATAAGGCTGGAAGTAACTTTAATCATATACAGAACATGGTCAGGCATGACCAGATGGATGGTTCTATTAGAACTCCTCAAGCTCATCTGTGCAGGTCATTAACTGTGTCCTCTGACACCACAGAGCCCCTATTTTGAGGCCACCAATTGTTGGATAGCGGTCCCTTCCTAATCTCATTCACTTCAGTCAGTTTTAAGAAGCTATGTAGCTACTGACCTAAACAGCTACAGTTTTTTCACATGTGAATGTATATTTTTAGGAAGATTAGACTGAAAAGAAGACTGTTGAGTTTCCACAGTTTTTCACAATGAATAAAAATTTTACCTCTTGTAAAGTGTTCATTGAAGCATCTCTATTCCCAGACTAATATAGCGAAAGTTAAATGTCAAGCTAGTTGCAATTATTCTACCTTATTGAACTGTTTCTACATTGATTAAAAATTAGAAAATTCAAAGAGACATGGGTAAATCACCATAAAATTGAAATCCTTTTTATTGCATATTCATTTCCTCAAGTACATGAAATATGAGAAGAGCTACTGCTTGTGTTTGGTAAGGCTGGGCTGGGCTGGGCTGGGCTATGCCGGGCCTGGTGAGAGAGGCAGGCATCAAGGCTGAGGGCAGCTGAGCCAGGTCCAGCACCAGGTTCAGAGCATATTCACAGGTTGAGTTGTTCTCTGTAATATTGAGGCTCCTAAAGGTTGAGAGGCTTAACACATCAGAAGCTTGGTTACTCTCAAATCACATTTGATTTAACAAAATTTTCAAATAATAAGAACTTGATCTGTCCTTTGAAATTGACAGGAATCATATGCGATTTACCTTTATTAATCAGAGTTCAGAGACAAAAACCCCAGGGAGTACACAGTTCAAGACTTTCCTTTCACAGATAAGAAAAATGAGGTTTAGGAACAATAGCTAATTAGCCAAGGTCACACTGCTAATCAAGAACAAAACTGGATATGCCAAAGTAAGTCTCCCATACCTCCTGAGTAATCTTCACTTTGAAAAATAAAAGCCTTACAGATTCTAGAGCTTTCAAAGTTATTGCACACATAACATTTGAATTCACTAGTATAAGACCTTGTGCTCATCAATGTGGGGTATGGAGAAATAACATGTAGTCTCCCAGAAATATAACCATCATAATTGTGGATGTAGCCACCAAGCCTAACACCCAAAATAATACCTTAAGTCTTGGAAGAAATAGAACAGCATTCTCAGATCAATCTTTCTTACTCTGGTCCAAGTGATGGACCAGATTGTAATATTGGAGTCTTTACATTCATAGAATTCCTATAACTTAACCTTAATTTCTATAACTTACATCACAATCTGTCATTCATGGATTTAACTGAGTAAGAAACCGTATTTTAAAAATGATCTCGACTTCTCATTTGCAACACAACCTTGTGACAATGAATAATCTGCTTACATTTTTTGTTATTGTTTAATTATTTTACTTTCAAGCAGGGTCAGCAAAACTTTTCTGTAGAAGATTGGACAGTAAATACATTAGGCCTTGTGGGCCTTATGGTATGTGTCATACTCAACTCTGCTGTTTTTACAAAAACAGGTGGTGAACTGGATTTGGCCCTTGGGTCATAGTTTGCCCTTTAGAGCATGAATTTACAGACAGCATTGCCTCACTTGCTCTACTTCACTAGAGAAAAGTTGGCAAAAGCTAAGGTAATAATAGAGAAAGGTCTTACCCAGTTTTCTAGATGATCAAGTTGGAGACTGGGTTTATTGATAACAGATCTCCTGTCTGCGCTCATAATCCACACATGAAGTCATGGTTCTCTATTTTCAACAGAACAGCTGCACACTATGGAAATAATTAGCGCTGTGAATCCAATGTGACCATTCAGGTCAGAGGAGGGAGGCAATCTCAGGATGAAGAAGTCAATCGTGCTCTCATGTAGCTCTCGCAGGATTAAATTAGGAGGAAAATTAAGCCAGCCACAGAACTGGCCCGGATTCATGAACTGTTTTCAGCACATCTCTGTCTTTGGTTGAAGTTCTCCCTTATTCTAGGCCCAGACAGATGCATACATTCGTGTTTTTCAGACACCTCTACACTAATGGTAGTATTTATCATTCATAAAAATCACCTAAGGCACAGAACTAAGCATGCTGAGGATGGGGATTTTTGTTTTATTCCCAGCTGTGGCATTTTGGCAAAGTCACTTCACCAAACTGGCCTATGATCCACTCGGTTCTCCTCCCACTAACGCACCATGATTCCATTCCTTACACACCCAGAGTAATGCCTGCCACACAGAAGTTTCTCAATAAACTTATTTTTCTAAATTAATGATTTATAAACTCAGTCCTCTCCTCGCTAAAACCTCTTTTTCTGATGGTAAATCAAACATTGCCTCTGCTTTTTTTTTTTTTTTTATTCGAAGTAAAAGCTTCTCATGTTTCCATGTCATTGCTGTAGCAACTCTAATAGGATGTGCTTTGGTCCAACAATAGTTGCCCATTTTGAAGGCCATTTGCTAAAACAGTGGAGTGGGGTTTCTTTTATAAACCCTGCTATTTAAATAAGCTGGAATGTTTAATGGGTTGAATGACTCAGAATTCTGTTACACTATCCATAAGGTTCCTGACGTTTCTTTGGACTTGAAGTAGATGAAACTTGAAAAAGATGGCATTTGAAGTAACTTAGAGTCACCAACCCCTCAAGTAGATTTACCTCAGATTAATGATTCAACTAGTTCAGATATCTGGGGTTTGGTTTTATACCCATACTGAAAAGAGTTGTCTTATGTGTGGAAGGGGCATTGATCTTGAGAAGGGAATGCAAGTGACCAAGAAGAAGCCCTCACCCAAGCTACCTCTGATCACATACATGACTGGAAAATGCAGTTTGGTTTTCCTTGCTGATATAAAATTTACCTTGAGATAAGATACTCCTTGATTCTTTATTTTTTTTTTTTCAAATTAGTATGAGGGTACAATTTTTAGGTTACATTGTTCTCACTTCCAGGGTAAAATTCCATTTATAGACGAGCCCGTCACCCAGTGGGTGTGTTAGGTACCCTCACAATGTGCATATTAGGTGAGATCCTGCCTCAGGCCCTCTGTCCTTCTGCCATATGTTTGCCCTCTTCGCCCTCCCACGTCCCTCTTACCCACCTTAACTGGACTATAATAGTGTTTTATTGATCTTATGGAACATGTAATTGTTTATATATTGATTTCATATTAGTAGGGAGTACACTAGATGTTTATTTTTCCATTCTTGTGATGCTTTACTAAGAAGAATGTATAAGATACTCCTCTTTATCACTCTTTGCACATGAACATGAATTGGCTCTTCAGAACCTTTCTAGTGTTGACAGTTAACAAACAAAACTTTAAAAAAGAGGGGCTGGCACAACCAGTGAAGGCCTAGAGAAGCCAGGAATGTCCTGAGCAAGGAGAAGTGTCCAGAAAGTAGAGCAAGGAGGACACTGAAATTTTTGCTTGTGGAATTCTTCCCCCTAGGAGCACCTTATGGGAGCTTGCTGCAAACTATCATTCTTTTAAAATGATTTAAATGTCTCAAGTTCTTTCTCATTAAAAATAAAACAAATGGAAGGAAGGAAAAGAAGGAAGGAGAAAGAAAGGAAGAAAAGAAAGAAGGAAAGTTGGCTGGCTCAGAGGCAGAAATCTCTAGCAGGTGGTCCTTGGTTAATTGAGATTTCGGAGCTACTGAATGCTTCTGTGTAACAGGAATTGCACATTAGGAACACTAAAGTGAGTAAAAGCAGATTGTTGTGCTTTTATGTAGCTGCATTCTAGTGGGCCCAAAAGACATTAATCACCCAATAGTACACAGAATAATACAAACTAAGATGAATGCTTTTCATGAAGGAGAACCCAAAACGGAGAAACCAACTCCAGCCAGGGTGTCAGGGGAGGACTCCGTAAGAAAGGGACTTTTGGGTCAAGTCTGAAGGAAGAGCAACAGTATCTAGGTGAAGAATGTGGGGGCTGGTTAGTGAATGGCTTCTTGGAAGAGGAAGCTTAGCTCCTTCCTGGGAGAAGGACCAGCTCTGAGCAGACACCCTGCTCTGGATGGAGCAGGTGAGTGGCAGGAAATCAGAGTTGGCCAGTGTGACTGGAGCACAGCAGTCAAGTGCAGAGGACTGAGAGATGAAGCCAGAGAGAGATGGGGGCTAGATATTTTATCATGGGGTCAACTACACTGAAATTCTAGGTCATCATTCTGTGAACAATGGAGACTGTTGAAATGTTCTAAGCACAAGTGATGTGATCAGAATTATATTTTTAAAAGATGCCTCTGATACTGGTATGGAGTTGATTATAGTAGCTGAAGTAAGAGGTTGTAGTGGTTTGGCTAATAATGATTATTAGTGTTAATTTAGTGGTGTGAAAATATATAGATTTGATAATCAGGCATTTGGGGAGAAAAGAAGAAAGCACAAAATTAACTCCTAGGTTTCTAACCTACACACATAGTGAGCATTAAAAAAAATAGTGATTGAAAATGTGTACTCTAGCCTTGCCTTTCCTTAAATCCCAGCTCTGTCACTAATGGTGTGATCTTGGGCTGACCACTTACCTGCGCTATGCCTCTACTTCTCATCTTTGAAATGAAGGTGATACTAGTAGCCATATCATAGAGTTGCAATGAAGATTATTTAAACAATACCTGACCCAAAGTAGGTGCTATCAGTAGTCAGTTACTGGACAACACAGTACAGTGACGGTCATTCCCTGAGAAAAGGCATACTGGAAAAGAGTAAGATGTAGGGTTAAAGAATAGGGATTCTGTATTATACTGTGACTGAGGTGACTTCGAGGCTTCTTAATGAACAGTCTTGAGTAGGTTGTTTTATTTACAATAAGCCTAAAACTCAGGGATAAAATCTACACTAGAGTTATAAATTTAGGAGTCCTCAGTGTGTAAGCGGTAGTTTAAGTCATGGAAATGAATTCAGTGGCCATGATTTAATGACCAGGCAGAAGAATTTGTACTGACAGAGACAAAAGGGCTTCCAGACACCCAGGAGAAGGATTGAAGGAGGGTATGGCCATTAGTTTGGGAAGCTAAAGTTCAAGTAAATTGAAGGGTCTATGAATCTGATGACATCACTGCTGATGTTACAGAGTGCACCTAATTTGTGTAATTGACACAGAAGCTTCTTCAGGGTGGCCTGAGGAGAGAGGGAAATAAAATTATGCAGCCTTAAAGAAAGATGGAGACTTTACCTCCTTCATGTTTACATGGATGGAGCTGGAACATATTCTTCTTAGCAAGTATCTCAAGAATGGAAGAAAAGGATCCAATGTACTCAGTCTTACTATGAAACCAATTTATAGCTTTCTTATGAAAGCTATAACCCAATTATAGCCCAAGAATAAGGGGAAAGGGGAGCGAGAGGGAAGGGGAGGGGGAGGATGGGGGAGGGAGGGTAATTGGTGGGACCAAACCTACCGTGCATCTTACAAGGGTACATGTGAAATTTACTAGGTGTAGAATATGAACGTCTTAACATAATAACTAAGAAAATGCTGTGAAGGCTATGTTAACCAGTTCAATGAAAACATTTTAAATTGTATATAAAACCAGCACATTGTACCCCATGATTGCATCACAGCTATGATTTAATAAAATAAATAAATAAAATGTGTAAGAGGGACTTTACCCAACAAATGCAATCAGTGAAACCTGGTTTCTTGTACCCTCAATGAATCTCCAACAATAAATTAAAAAAAAATAAAAATAAAAATAAAAAAAGTACAATGGTGAGTAAAGACAAGTTTGGCTATGAAGGAGAGAAACAGAAGCAGAAAATAGAAGAGACTGTGAGATCAGCTGAGAACAATGCTCTGTTACTATTGTTTTTATGATGAGAGAGATTTGGGTATTTTAACTATCAAAGATCAAGTTGAAAAAAACTGATCAAATCGTGCAATTTCCATAAAAAAAGAAAAATGATGCAGAATATAGATAAATATCTTTGGATAAGAGTAAAGAGAATTCCTATGATGCAGAAGAATAGAGGAAATGGAGAGGTGCTGATGTAGGCAGGTTTACAGGTTTGGAAGTGGGGGTGTGAGGGAGTTTCTGTCCACTGGTTTCAATTTTCCTAAAGAGATAGTCTGAGAGAGGAGACAGAGGTCAGGGGAAGGGGAGAAGGGGAGAATAACTGGCCAAAGTAATGAGGACCCTCTTGAGATTAGTGATTATGAATTTATAGAGATGCCGTCTACCCAGCTATGTGATGTTCTCTAGTAGAGTTTTTCTTGTGCTAGCAGGTGCAGTGAGAACAGACTGTTGAACTCTTCTTCTGTTGATATCACCAGAAGATGTGATGGCTGAAAAAATGAGCTTGGTGGGTTGGGATTTGGCAAGAACATTGCTGCAGTGACGAACCACAGAATGTAATGATGTGCCGGGGAAGAGGCTCCTAGTTTGTGAAGAGGTAGAAAGATCCATAAAGGCTATTTCCATTGATGTCTCAGAACGGCCACAGTGGGGCAGTTTAACAAGCAAGGATAAGAGGTTGCCATGACAGATGAGGCTCCCTGAATTAGTGATTTGGGAGTTAGAATAACTCTACCAACAGCAATTTTAAGGCTTATTTGTATAGGAATGTCTTTAACAGAAAGTCCTATTTTTGGTTAAGACTTAGAATTTTGCAAAACAAGAGTTTGACCTTTTTGCTTAGGTAATAACAGTGGTAGTAATGTCTGGATCTGGGCTCCTGATTTGGTATGCCCTGAACTAAAAATTAGAGTAAGTTTTCTCCTTCTTGGTCCATTTCATGTTCGCTCTGGTTTCCAATCATCCCCCTCATGCTAAAATTTCTCTTCTCCTCACAATCCCTTGAGTAGAGTTTACTGCTGTCCACCTCACCCCTCCTACAGTGAATAGTCACTTCCTATAATATGTGTAAATTATAGCTGAGCTTTGGAAGAGAGCACGCCTTGTTCATCTTCTGTTTGTTACTAACATAGGTAACATCTGTCTGTGAGACGGACTGTACTTCAAAAGTGGAAATTCATGTGTAGTGGTGAACAGCTGGGGTGGGGTCTGTTTGACTGGGGGTAGCCTCACAGTGCCTGAAATCAGACTCTTACCTAGTTGGTCCCTGGGCTGCCTTCACAGATCCTTGCTATTTATAAAGCATGCCTTTAATTGGCCTGACTTAAAGATACCATATTAGTTTTTTACTGGGCCATGACAAATTGCCGCAGACTTACCAGTTTAAAACAATACAAACATCTTACAGCTCTGTAGGTCAAAAGGTTGCTCCAAGTGTTACAGAGCTAAAATAAAAACATTAGCTGGTGTGAGCTCTTAGGGGAGGGGGCTGGGGATGTAAGTGGGGAGAATCCACTTACAGACTCATTCAGGTTCTTTGTAGATTAAGTTTCATGTGGTTGTTAAACAGAGGACCTTCCTCTGCCTCATATCTCCTGCCTCCAGCCAGAGAAAGTTCTCTGCTTTTAAGGAGTCAGATGATTAGACTGGGCCCATCCAGATAATCCATGAGAATCTCCCCTTTTAAGTCTGTAAATGTAATTATGTAATTACAATTACGTTTGCAAAGTTTCTATTACCATTTAGCATAGCTTTGTTCGTCTGTCTGTAATGTGCCCTCCCCTGTGCCATCCAGCTTTTGTCTTTTGTTTATAGCAGTGTGAAGGAGATGCATCCAGCTCTTGGTTGTAGTTATTGGTTAGCAGGCAGCTGTTCCTCACCATCCAGGGCTTATTAGTCTGCTGGGAGGGAGCACAGAGGCTGGCTCAGTTACTCTGATTCAGACTGGGTCCTAAGCAGGCAGCCTGCGCTGGGGCTGAGGAGTGGGCTACTCAGTGATCTCGTGTCACCCTAGGGGAAGATCTCTAATGGTCTGGCCCTGGGAGGTGTTCTCGAGTTTCCCCCATGGAGAGGGCATATTTTCCTCTTCTCTTCTCCCAGGGCTAATGGATCTTCGCCTGTGTCTGGGGCAACAAGATGGTTGTCCTTTGTCTTCTGTGGGCTTGTGTTCCATAGAAAGGATAGGAGAGAAGGATCTGGATCGTGCTTTATGACTGTGCCTCCCCCAGGCTTGCACCCCAAGGGAGGCTTTCTTGGGACTTTCTTGCTGTTTCCAGTCTTTCCTGCTGAGTAATCATGAGGTTCCTGGAGGAAGCCTGCCAGTACATGAACATTCACCTTGTGGCCTGGGCTCCAGGGTTCTATGTTTTCATGATAGACTAAACTAGGCCTTTAGAAGGCCTTACAAATTTTAACCGAATTCCTCTTACAAGCTTCTATGGCATCCAATAGCATCTCCTTCATTACACTTGTCTTTCTGAGATTTCAGGTTCTCAAGTCAGTTTTAGAAATTTGCAAATTTGAAGATTGTTTGGGGAGTTGTTTTTTGAGGGGAGCAGGGGGTGTTGTCTTAAGGGTTAGAATGAGTTTCTTTCTTCTTTTTACATTTTAAGTAGAAAGCAGAAGATGGCTATTTTAGAGAAGTTTTAGGAAACTTTTTTGTTATATCCCTGCTTTAGAACTGCAGGTATGCGTCATTCCTGTCACTAGTTTCCCCAGTATATACACTAGAGGATGTCTGTCACAGGGTAAAAGTATCCTGGATAAGAACCCTGTACTGCTTGTCCCTCTGGGCAAGTACACCCTCAAGTCTATTCTCTGTAATGGAGCAAGGCTGTGGAGAAAATGCTTGTTCCAACTATTGCTTCGTTTCTCTCCATCTCTCATTTCTCCTGTGTTCTTTTTCCATTTGCTAGTCAATTTATTTTTTGTAGCAGCAGCCACGTGTTTCCAAATTTGGACTATTGTTATGAGAGGTTCCACAAACAATAATAAGCAATCATGCTGAGTACCAGTATAATTTCCTGCATTGGGAACTGAGCTTTGAGCAGGGAGCCCGGGGCCAGAGGTAAGGTTTGATGCTCCCTTGGCAAGGAGCTCAATACCTTGTCTGGTTCTCCTCCTTTCTCTCTGGCTGCTCTTCAGTCTCCATTGATGATTCATTCCCTTCTCTTAAATTGAAGTGACCCAAGACTGAGTCCTTGGATCTCGTCTCTCTTCCATCTCCTCTATCTCAGTGATCTCATTTAGTCTTGTGACTTTAAATATTATCTAAACACTAACAAGTTGGAAATTTATATCTCCAGCCCTGACCATTCTCCTCAACTTCAGACCCATTTATCCAACTCCCTACTTAATATGCCACCTTGTTTTCTGATGGAGACAACTAGGATTTAGCATGTGCAAAGCCAAGCTCCTGAATGCCTCTGCCCCGACTCTCCTCCCACAGTTTTTCTCAACTCAGACAGTTCTAGTTTTCTGTTCACTCAGCTCAAAAGGGCTGGGAACATCTGTAACTCCCTTTTACTCATGTTTGAGTTGTCAGGAAAGTTTTCAGCTTGACTTTCAAGTTCTGTCCAGAATTTTGGGGTCTCTGTTTTCCTCACATTCTCTCCCACCTTGATTCCAGCTACCATCACCTCTGACATGGATTATTACTATAGTTCCTGAACTGTTTTCCCTGGTTTTGTCTCTCTGATATTCTTTAATACAGCACCCACCATGATCCTGATAAAGTGGAAATCAGACGGCATCATTTCTCTGCTCAAAATCCTCTAATCACTTACCATCTCAGAGCAAAGGTCTGAATCCTCCCGACATCCTGTCAGGCCCTGTCCATCTGGCCTGGTTACTTCTGGCTGCTCTTGTACTATTTCTTCCTTGCTCATTTCCCTATAGCTTTTGTAAGCTTCCTTTCCCTGGGCTGTCGTACTTGGTGTTCCTTCAGCCTAGAATGTTCTTCCACTATCTGGATGACTCTCCTCCTTCCTTTCTTTGGGCCTTTATCCTAACCTGAAGCCTCCTCTGTTCCATCACAGATGGCCCCTTCACCCTGATCCTTCCTGGCTGCTTCCCTGCTTTACCTTCTTTGCTCTGCAGTCTACTGGCATCCATATTATTCTGGTCAGGCTAGATTATGCCTCCGTGACAAATCACCCAATCTCAATGGATAAAAATAACAAAAATAGGCTTGGCACCTATAGCTCAACCGGCTAAGGCGCCAGCCACGTACACCTAAGGTGGCGGGTTCGAATCCCCAGCTCGGACCCACCAAACAACAATGACGGCTGCAACCAAAAAAAATAGCCAGGCGTTGTGGCGGGCGCCTGTGGTCCCAGCTACCTGGGAGGCGGAGGCAGGAGACTCGCTTGAGCCCAGGTGTTGGAGGTTGCTGTGAGCTGTAATGCCATGGCACTCTACCCAGGGGGACAGCTTGAGGCTCTGTCTCAGAAAAAAACAAAAACAAAAACAAAAATATACTTTTTGCTCAGTCACATGTTTACTGAATATTAGGGGACCTCTTTTCTTTGCAGTCACTGAGGACTCAGGCTCCATCTGGCCAATTGCCTCCCTGAAAGGGAAAGAATGGCCTTGGAAGGTCTTGTCTCAGTAATTAAACACATTGGCCTGGAAGTGGCACAGGTCCCTTCTGTGCACACCTAATAATGACAATTCTTACATGATCGTATGATCATAAATACCTTCAAGGAACTAAATATATATACTCCACTTAAAGGGAGTGGATGCTACATGTCTCAGATGCTACATGTCTTACTTAGTGTGTCTTTTTCTCTCTCTTCTCACTAGAAAGTAAGTTCAATAAAAGCACGGCTTTTTGTTTGTGATGCACCAACTTATAGAAAACAACTTGGCATATTCCAAATGCTCAATAAAAATGTGTTGAATGAATGAGTGATTTTCTATGATAATTTAAAGAAAAGAAAACTTACCTTTCCTACAGATTTTTGTCTCTAGGTACAAAAGATTCCACATATCAAGTATTGTATAATTCTAATTTGAAGATGTCTTTAAAACAGAAAATACAAAAATATACAGGTAATGTAAAATATAAGCAGAGAACAGTCTAATTTAAAATCTTATGACGAAGAGAAACACGTAGGTCAAACACCTAATGTGATTGTGAACACAGATGATAAACACAGAGGTCTTCCAGTATCCTTTACAGGGAGGAAAGAAAGGTCATACAGTGAACACGTTCCAAAGGGAAACTGGGTCAGCACAGTCATTTGTGACAGCAAAACTTCTCTTTATTTTTGTTAAAGTCCACCCATCTTCAAGGAAGGAGAGTGTCTACAGCCAGCCCTGTGCCCTGCCCTGCTCTGATGATGCTCTTGTAACACCCATCTGACATACGTTGAGTATCATACTTGAACCACTGTCAGGGACGCCAGAGTGCTGCTTTCTCGGGCCAGATCTGTGTTTTACTGGGCAGACAGCAAGCCTCTCATGCTAGAAATATGCAGCTGGTATTTCCAACATCAAAACCACCACTTCTGCCTAATGACTACATGTTGATTTCCCTGTGTGGTTATGGAGCGCCTATGCGGGTTGTAGGAGAGGAGACATGTCTTAGTTTTCTTGCCTACTTCCTTGCAAACCAAGTGTTATGATTCTATAAAAAATAAAAGTTAAAAAAATGAAAGGAATGACAAACACATTTACCCTTGCCCTGGGCTTGGTGGAAGCATGCCATTTCTGATAATAATGAGAGTTGAAAGGCGTTTTCCACATGTACGCCTTTGGTATTGTGGATTTATGTGGCCATTTAACTGGGGCTGGGATTGGGGCCCAGAACCATGGAGGAAATGGGTTTGCAACTCTATGTGGACTAACACAGCTGGACTAATCCCTTGCCACTCAAACAGAGAGAGATGAGATTTTCATGAACGTTTACCAAGATCATCCATCTGCAATGTACATATCTGAAACTTTCGGATCTCGTTTGGTCTCATACCATATGTTTTCAAAGAGAGTGGCTAGAATTTATACTGTAAAGGACCTGTACTTCTTCAACATAGTTTATTGCTTTATTTATTTAAACAAATTATAACAGTAAATTGCAGAGGAAGGGAGTCAGGAAAGAGAAGATGCTGCCAGGGAATAGCCCTTTTAAAAATAAATGTAATAAAGGGAATTTAGGGAGAGCGTGTAAGCAAAAATAATCCGTAAGTGATTAGAAGCGATTCTGTGACTAGCCGGTGAAATTCTATCCAGAGTGCAATTCCAAGATTTCATGATTCCCGGTCCTCTTCATCCTTTTTATAATTTTGCCAGAAAAAACTCAGAGTTGTTACTTTTTTGATCTGAAGTTAATGCTTCTTGTTTGTAATGATGATTCCAAGTTTTGGTTTATTATGCTACACTAGAAAACAGCAGTAAGTCTTTCAGGTGACTACTGAATTATTTCCAAAAGACAAATATTTAGTGTATCTTTTGAAATGCCAGTGTTTGAGAGGAAAATGTTCTGATGAACACCAGATATGTGGTACCTGGGATCACTGTATCTGGGCTTTTGTTCAACAAGCTAGTCTTTGAGAGAGAGAAAGATAATTCATTCTGAGAGTAATCTATAGTCTGGCCCCAGTGTATCTGTCTAGCGTCACTATGAGAGGGAGAGAGAACAGACATAATTACTCGTAAGTCCCTCCCTATTCTGAGGTTCCAAGTATCTGTGAACATGACCCTTCCATTTAAAATTTCTCTATTTGTTTTTTGTAATTATGTACCAAGTTTGCAGTTTAAAATAGACTTCTGTTTCTACCATTTGTCACCTACAATGCTCTTCTAAATCCTGCCTTTTATTTGAATCTTATTTTCAAAGCTGAACTGAAATCCCACCTTCCCCATGAAACTTGCCTGCAGAATAATCTCCATTCCCTCTAAATTCAGTAAATGTCAAACATTGCTTTGTATAGCAATAGGCTCTCCAACTGTCTGATAATCTCCTCCAGGGCAAAAATAGTATCACTGTTCCTAAAAGAGTCTCCTTCTGTGCCTTGGAAAAATCTTTTTCTTCCTTTGAAAATGTAACCTTTTACTCATAGCCCTTATTGTGCATTAAAGTTAAATTTTAGAGATCATTTTCCCCACCAACTGACGGGTGAAGGTAGGAAGTGTCTTAATCATCTTTATGTCCACGGTATTTAGCCTGTGCCCATACTATTTTGTGATAGCCTATTCTCCCCCCAATTATGAATATAACCTATTTTAACCTTTATTCTGTGAGCATTAGAGAGGCATGTACTATTTTTTTCTACCCTAGAAGGGGTGAGAGGTAACATAACAATGTAGTATGTACAATAATTAACCTGGGAATAGTGGAAAGGATGAATTGGAAAGGTGATGAGTTTGGCAAGTATAAAAATAGGTCAGATTGGCTTGTCTTTTCAGGCCAAGCCCTGTAGATAATATTCAGGCATAGAAGACACTTGGCCCAGAGTTTGGGGGCCAGAGATGCATTTTCCCCAAAAGGGTATAAAGTCATTCTATATGGCTTTTGGGAGAAGTATATTTGGGGAGTGAAAAGAATCAAAGATGACATAAAGAGGGTGAAGGATGACATTTTAGAAGTTGGAAATGGAAAAATGAAGGAGGAAAAAAATTAGAGTAAATAAGCAGCTGAGGGAAGGTAGGTGGAATTTTATAGAAATAAAAGGAAAAATAGTATAGCAAATGTATCTAGACTGCATCAAAGAGAAACTAGAAACTCACAGCTGAAATGTCTTGTGTAGAGCCTTGCTTCCTACAAATAATTTTCTTAATTTATGAAACACTTATTTGCTTCCTTTAATTTAAAAGAATCTAGTACATGTACATATTAATATATCAAATAGCAAGCATATTCTACAGGATTTTTATACCAAATTATAATTATAATATTTAATTTTTTTCTAGCACAAAAGATGCAATATATAATACATGTCCATATATAAACATCTTGTTTCTTATTATTTATTTTTTAATTGATGAAATTTATATGTATATGTTTATGCTATATGACATAAGGTTTTGAAAATTTATACATTTGTAGAATGGCTAAATCAAGTTATTAACCAAGCTCATTGCCTCACATACCATTTCTTTTGTGGTGAGAATACTTAAAATCCACTCTAATTTTCAAGCATGCAGTACATTGTTATTAATTACAGTCACCATGTTGTGTAAGAGATCTCTTGAGCTTTAAAAATAAATTTTCTAGATGAATTAAATCAAAAGAAAGGCAGTTTTGAACAAAACCTAAGGGATTATTTGTACACAAGAGATAACATGCCTTTCCCCCTCCAAGACATGAATGCCGATAGGATGAGCTGGGATTTTATTCAATCATATGCAGTGGGGTGGACTAGACATTATAAGCAGTGGTCTTATTGGAGGGGGCTAAGAAAGAAGGTGAAATAGAAATTGCTGGAAACATTGATCTTCAACTCATTGGAAGTGATTTGAATGATAGGAAACCATAATCTATATGTGGTTTGTACCTAAGGATATATTAATATATGTACATGTATTATTTAGATTTTTTTAAATTAAAGGAAGCAAATTAAAATTACTGACCTCTCAAATGACCTGCCCTTTAGTTTGCAGTAAGGAGAAGTGAAAAGAAATCCCTTTGTTCTCAGAAGAGAACCACAGCTTCACTCAGGATGACAGTGAAGCGACATCACGGGCATCTTTGCTTTTGTTCTTCTCTCTGTTTTATGCCAATTTAATGGCAAGTATGAGACCTGACTCTGCGAGTGTCACCTGGGTGTCTAGGACTGTGGCAGGTCAGGGAATGTAGAGAAGTAAACGATTTCTTTAGAGAAATGGCGATCATTGAGGTTTGGCATCATCTGTCAGTGGTTCAAGAAGCTCAGAGGACTGGATCTGAGTGAGTATTTGAAAATGGAGGTGCAGATATCAGAGTCAGCTAAGCCACTTACTTTAGGTAAGTAGCCAAATTACGACTGGAGCTTTGCTTGTTAATGAGTTCTCTGGAGGATCCAAAGATGGAACATTAGTGAACTGTCAAGAGGTGAGGGCCAGAGGAGGAAGAGAAGTAAAGAGAGGGGTAGAGAGTTCATAGAAAACTGAGAACGGGATGCCATTGTGCATCATATGTTTTTTGGAGAGAACTTGGGTACCTCTTCACATCCTCGGTGGAATTTGGTACACTGTGATTAGTGTCATTTCCCCAACAACGCAGCCTTAGCTCCCTGAAACTGAACACCATGTTTGCCTAAATGATTAGATGATTAGTGTGAGATGCCCCTACTGGGATGGACAGTACGGAGAAAAAGCACATGCAATTTTTTTAAAGCCCCCTAGAAATAATTCCCCACTCAGAGGAAAGATTTCCTCGCGAGAATGATACGAAAGGGCATCATATGATCTTATAGTAATTCTGAATTAGAGGGTGGATGAAAGAGTGTGTTGACTCACAAGAGATTTTGGTAGTTCATGCTTTACATAATGTGTTGTAGGATGAAAGATCACAGATACCATGTATCAACACCTCAACATTTATCTTTATTTTTCCTCAGTCTGACATTTCCTTCCTCCTGTTCTCTGGACAAGTCCCTCTTGACATTTGAGACCCAAATCAGATGTAACTTTTTCTATGACACCATTCATGAGCCACCAGAGTAATTTCCAATTACTCTGTGTTCCTCTGAATTACCTCAGCATGTGGCTCACTCCCCTGTGTAAATTTATTGAGGGTATTGAGTAATAACTCTTACAAATCTATACCTCCAATACAATCCAATAGATATACACAGAGAATTCACACAGATAATGGATATTTTTAAAATTCTCTTTGGCAACTCTTGAAATTTGTTTGTTACAAATAGATATGCTTCCAAAAAAAAAAAAAAGAAATTTGTTTGTTAAAATAAATGTGTATAGGTTGAGCATGTTAAATTTGAAAATCTGAAATCTGAAATACTCTAAAATCTGAAACTTTTTGAACACTGACATTACACTCTAAGGAGATGCCTATTAGAGCATTTCATATTTGGGGTTTTAAGATTCAGGATGCTTAACCAGAAATGCAAATATTTCAAAATATGAAAAAAAAATCCAAAAGTCAAAACATACCTTGTCCCAAGCATTTTGGATGAGAGATACTTAGCCAGCATTATTTGTATAATTTTTTAAATTAAAAAGTCAATGCAGTAATTATTATTGGGGTGGAGGAGAGGGAGATGAAAGTGGCCCTACGAGGCACGGTGAAATGAAGAAGTGAGTTGAGAAACACAGAAATACATTGTAAGCATCATAATTCTCAAGCTGTCCCTGCAAATACAGGCAATTCAACAACTGCTTTATTTTCATTTAGCTTTTGGCTAAACACAGTTAGTTACAACTGATTTTAATAACACATTCTGTTTGCAGGAGGAACCTGCATTGATGAATTTCATTTAAACTGTAAGCTATTGTAAAATATTTTGTAGTTTTTCATTAAAAACAACATAAATTTTTTCTTCTCAAATCAAATCTTTCCTTGGGCATTTGAGTTGCTTGTTGCTAAGAGATTGTGAGGCAACGTTTCTACCACATATATATTTTTTAGTAGTCTATGACATGAAAGTTGGCATTATTCATTTCTCATGAATTTGGGTGTGTGTGTTTGTACAGTTTAGTGGCGGGGGAGGGGGGATGAGTTTGCTCCGAATATAATGACACATCTCCTAATACAGTCTGCAGGGGCCCAGTATGATCCGATCCCTCTGCCTCTGTCTTCTAGAGCTGCTTTGCAGACCACTTAACACATGGTACCCATCACACTGACCTTCTTCAGAAGCTTCCAGTTCACCAACTACTCTTCTTCCCCCCATGCTTCTGCTCAGGCTATTCCTTATGCCCAAGAACGCTGTTCCTGGCTGCTGCCCTCCCCACTCCTATGCACACTTACAATTTGGCTGGCTGATTCCTACCCATTCATTAAGTTTGTTTCATCCTCAGGTTATAGCAGTTACGGAGCTGTGGAAGGTCTGGGCACCTCAGCAGTGAGATCTTGCATTTTACTCCAGTGTTCCCTTGGGTCTATTTCCTGCTACCCATAAGCTGCCTTGTCCACTATTCTTTTTTTTTTTTTATGCTTAACTTCATAGCTTCTGCTCCGTAACAGTTTTTACCATATTAACTCCAACCTTTTTCAGTCCCTTATTCTGTCTCTAGTCCCCTCTTCCTTACTTTAAATTAATTCATCCCACATTATAGGACAGTGTGACCAGTGGGTATTGAAGTATTCTCATTTTCAGTGTCTAAGGAACAGTCACCTGTGGATAGTATTTGGAATACTCAAGGACAATCTCATTTCCTTTTTTTCAAGTTTAGAATTTTGAGTGGAGGAACGAAATTTATTGCAGTTCCAAAGGTCTAAATGTAAGATAAAAGAAAAATAACTTTGTCACTCTAAAAAAAAAGAAAAAAAAAGAGTGATGAGGCAGGGTTCTTCCTTACTTCTGCAATTTAAAGTCAGTAAAACTTGTAAATCTAAATGCTTATAAAATATAAAAAAGAATAAAGTCAGTAAAACTTATTTTCAATTGGGTTTATTCAGTTAGATTTTCCTAACATGTTGTAAATGTTATAAAATTCTATTTTAAGCACCTACTCTTAATCTTGGGCCATATCCACTATACAAAATGAGGGAATTTTAATAATGTCATACGAGTAGGTGATACTGCCAAGCTATTTTGGCTTTGTTTTTCTCACCTAGAAAAGTTCAAACACTACATTCACCACATACCATCAGAGTTGTTAGTAATGAAATGTTAATACATACACATCAAATAGGCACATACTCGGAAATTTCAATATTTTATTAATATTGAAAAATAGTTTAGGCATTTAAAATGTTGTAATTCTCAGTATGAAAAAGAAACAATGACAAATATTATCCAAACAGCAATAGAGTTCCAGTTAGCTAAATAAGTAGATACCTATTTTTTTCCAAAGTCAGAGGAGCCC
>NW_003852615.1:1993908-1994533 GCF_000181295.1 Otolemur garnettii
CATGAGTATAAATTTGGAAAAGTTTGGCAGTTTCTTCTAAGTTATGCATAAACTTACCATATGACTCAGAAGTTTGTGCCTAGGTATTTATCCCCCAAAGTCAAAACATATGTCCCCACACAGATTCGTACATGAATTTTTATAGCAGCACTATTCATAATAACCAAAAAACCCTGAAAACAATCCAAATATTCATCAGCTGAGGAATGGATAAACAAGATGTAGCATATCCATAAAATGAAATGCTATCTAGCAATAAAAAAGGAATGAACCAGTGATTCAACAAGGGTGGATGAATCTCATAAAAATTATGCTGAATGAAAGAAGCCAGATGCAAAAGACTACATGTTCCATTTATATTAAATTTCCAGAAAAGTAGAAAGGAGCCCAGCCGTTGGTTGCCTGGAACTAGGGGTAGGAGCAAACGGTGACTATAAACAGTTATAAGATCTTGGCACGGGTGTGCATACTTTTTTTCCTGTGCCATACATTGGAAGAAGAGTTATTTGGGGCCACACGTTAAATACACAAACACTAATGAAATTTTTTTTTTTTTGAGATCGAGTTTCACTGTCACTCTCAGTAGAGTGCTGTAGCATCACAGCTCATAGCAACCTCAAACTCT
>NW_003852615.1:1994612-2035337 GCF_000181295.1 Otolemur garnettii
CTTGTCATTGTTGTTTAGCAGGCCTGGCCCGGGCTCAACCTGCCAGTTCTGGTGTATGTGGCCAGTGCCCCTAACCACTGAGCATAGGCACTGAGCCACATTAATGAAGGCTGATGAGAAAAAAAAAGTCTGTATATAATTTTTGCAATATTCAATGTCACAGATAAGCAAAATAGTCCTCAAATAATCTGCAAGTGGCCCATGGGCCACAGGTTGAACACTCTGTATGGAAATGTTCTCAAAATGAGTTGTGGTAGATTTAGTAAATTCTATAAATTTATTAACTTTTGTAAGTTTACTAAAAATCACTGAACTATATAATTACTATGGGATAACTTTATGCTATATAACTTATATCTTACTAGAGCTATTAAAAATTGTATATGACAGTCACATCTTTTCTCCCATGTACCTAGGAGAAAATTTTGTTCTTTTTTTTATATTTGAAGTGCAAGTCCTATGAAAAATAAATATTATCTGGAAATTATTAGGATAGTGTTTCTATTAAAAATTTATTTTCTGATTTATTTGGAATTTCCTACATTTTAGTAGGAAGATAGTATTTTACATAGATGAGATGTTGGAGATATTCTTGGATATTAGATTGAGAATAGATTCAGGGTTCTCTGATTCATTTTATAGAGGAAAAAAATGAGCCTCAGATAGGGCAGGGCACCTAACATCTCCTGGTTTTTATAGCACCTCATTAAAAAGAGATGTCCCACTGTGAGGCTGATGACAAATGGCCTTCTGAGAGCCTCCTTAAGCCTCACTGCTCCATTCTGCCTAAGTTCATGACGCTACCTGGCCATGCTCTCGTGATGGTTTAGCCATTTTTCTCTATCCTATGGAAGATTTTCAATGCTGTGAAATCTCAAAATAACCAGCTGCATACCATCAGTGCTGAATATTTGTGAACTAAAAAAATTACAAATAGTTCATGAAGATTCCAAATGTCTAAGCAATGATGGTAGATGAAACCATTGGTTCCAGCTCCATATCATTTTATTTGTGAGACGTTGAAAAGAAAGAAAGAAAGAAAGAAAAACAAAACAAAAAACCAGGAGCCAGAGGTGGTAGCGTGTACCTGCAATCCCAGCTACTTGGGATTCTGAGGTGGAGTTTGAGACCAGCCTAGACAATATAGTCCCCCCCCCCAGCCAAAAAACCCTACAGATTTAATTAAGAAAATTCTTTCTTTCTTTTTTTCTTACTATTTTGACAATGATTTTTACAAGATGGCACAATATTTGTATCAAGAGTATTTCCAATTTGCTCCTTAGAACAATGTTTTGGCAGTGAAAATATTTAATCTGACATTTGCAGCATATCTTATAGTATCAGCAGAAGTTAAGCATTGTCTGCTTTGTCCTATAAGAAGCACCTTGATTAAACTTGACTTCTATTTGGTCAATGGAATCTATTGTGTTCCCAAAAGGAGTGACGGAGAGAAGAAAAAATAAAGAAAAATCACCTTTTAGAAAACTACTTGAACAGAGCAATATAAACAGATATTATTAATAATTACAGTGACATATTTTTTGTGATTTTTGATAGCTGATCATTCTGAGAATTGTAAGGACAAGCAATTTTTTCCTTTTTCTTTATTTTTTTATTTTTGGGGATTCATTGAGGGTACAAACAACCAGATTACACTGATTATATTTGTTAGGTAAAGTCCCTCTTAGCAATTTTTTTCTTATGAAACATGGTTTTAGACTTTTCCATTTTCATCTGGATGAAAATCATCCTTAGACATAAGGAAATCAATATTACACTTTTCAAAAGAAGCTTAGTCTTACCATCTGGGAGTAAACAGGAAAGGTTCCAGAGACCTTGAGTAGCAGTGTCTAGTACTTTTCTTTTCAGTGAAGATGAAATCATTGTATGGTTTTGTGTGCATTGACCATCAAGCACTTTTTTTTTTAAGAGACAGAGTCTCATCCTGTCACCCTTGGTAGAGTGCTGTGACGTCACAGCTCACTGCAACCTCCAGCTCTTAGGCTTAGGTGATTCTCTAAGCCTGACTCTCCTGAGTAGTTGAGACTACAGGTGCCTGCCACAAAGCCTGGCTATTTTTTGTTGCAGTTTGGCCGGGGCCGGGTTTGAACCCACCACCCTTGGTATATGGGGCCGGTGCTCTACTCACTGAGCCACAGGCGCCACCCCATCAAGCACTTATTTACATGTATCCGTAGTGTTTACTGTCAATACACAAGTTTATATTTTTGTTCTCCTGGTAAATAACATTTTGTAAATAAATATCTAGGTAGAAAAATATACATATATAATTTTCCCTTCCTCTTAGAAAAAATTTATGATAATAGAATAAATATATTTAAAAATTAGTACTATCAAGAGAAGTTGATTTTTGGAAGATATAAAAATGCTGATTCTTTGAAGATATAGAGACAAAAACAAAAATTATGGCCACAAAATTGATAAATCTTGAAAATATTTGGAGTGCAAGAAGCCTTACATAAAAACTACATGTTGTGTGATTCTATTTAATTTGAAGCCTAGAATAGGCAAAACTAATATGTAGTAGTAAAAATAAGAACTATAGTTGTTTCTAGAAGGATGGGGTGGGAATGAACTGGAAGGGAGGAAGTTTCTGGATTGAATGAAGGTTTGAGTTACACAGCTGTACGGCATTTGGAAAATATCAGCAGTGCACAGTTAAGATTTATGTATTTCATTGTATGTAAACTTTATCTCAAAGGAAAAATATGAAGAAATATGAAGCTCTAGTTAATTATACACACACAAAAGTATTTAGGAGTGAAGAGTGCTGATGTGCAACTTACTTTGAAATTCATTAAAAAGTAAGGTGGATTGAATGATGGCTAGAGGGAGGGAGAAACGGAAAAATATATAATAAAACAAGTAAAATAGACATTGATTTATGCTAGTGGTTCTATGACTGTGGACTACATTATTCAACCCTTCTGTATGTTTGGAATTTTGTATGTAGTATAATGAAATGTTGGGAAAATAACTCATCTTTGCTTCAAAGTCCCTAAATGGATTGGTTGATTTAAAGACACATAACTGATGTTCAGAAGCCACAGTGAGACATTTTACCTCGTGTGTCTCCAGAAATTATAATTCTCAAAAACCCTATTCTATAGAATTTGTTCAGAGGCCAAAATACATGTAAACTTCTCATGACAGGAAACTTGACAGAGTTGTAGATGAGGTCTTTTTTCTCCAGATAGTCTAATGACATTGGGCCCATTCATTTTATTTTCAGTGCACCGAATGTACACAGAGTAATGGTTCTCAAACCTGAGTGTGCATCAGAATGTCAACCTCTTACTGAAATACGGATTGTTGTCCCCACCCTCGAATTTCTGATTCAATAGATCTTGGATGGAGTCTAAGAATATGAACTCATACCAGTTCTCGGGTGCTGCTGATTCTCTAACCAAGGACACTTTCAGAGCACTGGCATGGAGCCTGTCCCCCTTTACATCAGAAGCACCTCTGTGTTATATCTTGCTTTAAATAGCAAGAGAATGTAAGCAAATCATCTCCATAGATTTTCATGAAAATTGAGCAAAGAACCAAAAGAAAGGAAATGAATTTTGTTATATGTATGTTCCTGAGCCAATTGGGTTTCTTCTTTTTCTTTTATATGTACTAAATAAGTAGTAATTACTAAGAAATCTACCAATTGTCCAAATTGGGACAGAAAGAGTATTACAAAATAGGCCTTGACATCACAGTATTTCCCCCTTTACTTTCATATCTGCTTTAGGCATATCCTCAGAATAAAAACTATTTCAAAGACTGGTTAAAACGAAAGGGACGTATAATGTTTTCTTTATACATTTGTTTTTGCTACTCTATCATAGGCACTTTGTACTAATTGTATTGATCACACTATACTGAAATGGATGACTTATTCGTCTGCCTAATTTACTAGAATGCACAGTCCTTGCAATCAGACATGCCGTATTTGAATTTGCCTCACTAATGCCTACTACCCAATAGTTAATGAACAGATAAAATGAAAAGCAGATAAGTAAAAATACATATTCCCCAAAGACAACTACAAATATTATTTAGTTTTTTGTTTGCTTGTTTGTTTTTTGGTCATTTGAAGTTAGCCATGTCACTGCCTTGCTTTCCTTACAGCAAATACCTATATACAGTCATTGATTACATGTGGTTGCTCCTCCTTCTCTCTCTTCCCCCTACCTCCCCAAAACTCCTAGGATGCCTCCAACTTTAAAGGGTAGCTTTAGCAGAATGAGATCTTGGGAATGTGTACAAGTAACAGTTGTGTATGCCTTAATGAGATGTCTTCCTGAGACTGAGAGACTGTTGACTTAGAAGCTGGTCTACGAAAGTAAATTTCCTACTTGGCTGTTGGTTGAGTTACAAAGTAGGTAATGAAGTTATTGCTTCTTTGGTAAAACTATTAGGCTTGCCAAGTGGTGCTAACATGTCAACACTGGCAGGTTCGGTCTGTCTCATTCAGTCATCCAAAGTCTCCAGACAGTGAAGTATTGGCCTGAGAAACCAGGGCACTGGGAATTCTGACCAAGGTGGAAACTGGTGGTTTTAGCTGAAATGGAACTCACTTACATAAATAGCTGGGCAAAAAGGTATAAAGTGCCCCATTAGGAGGAAAAGATTTTCCCTCTAAAACTTTTGGCAAAATGACATTTCTTTCTAAATTCAATAGCAAATAGTCTCTAGATATTTCATGACCATAAAATCCTAATAAAAAGCTAACTAGTTGACTCCTAGGGGTGATGGATCTATGAGAATTATTTGGCTGTGGCTTTATAAGGGGAGCTCTTGAGGTGAACTGGGACTTTTTCCTGAATTCTGAAAGCACATGTTGTGGGTGGAAACTTGTCTTCCAGCTGGCAGACTCATGACAAGGCAACTTGGGGAGGGAATATACTATTCTGCTTACCGTGGAGAGAAGATCCCAGAATGCTATAGTTTGAGCTCATTGCTAAGATATGATCATGTGTGAATAAAGCCATGTTCTAAATCTTTTTAAAGGCCCCATTCCCTGGCACTGAGGCTTATGGGACTTTTGTCACAACTTTTTCTTGTACAATTCTCTAAATGCAGTTTTCTATGAGATTTATTAAAAAATTATTTGTTTTCTTTAATCATTTTAATCAGATTTTTTCTTGTATTTTCAGATTTATGTTTATGGAACATAAATAGGGATTCCTTCTACCTACCTCTAAAGCTGTGTGCTGTTAAGTTACCATTTTCTGAATGCCTGGAATCTCTTTTTCCTCTATTGTTCTTATTTAAATTCTTGATTCATCATTTGGGTTATATGTATACATATACATATACGAATGATGATGAAATAATTTCATTTGTAAATTGGGTATAACAATATCCGAAGCATGTGTAGTTGAGCTCCTCTCCAGCTTATACCAAGCATCGTCTACCAATACCCCTCACTCCTACTGATAGCAGAATTAAGGTACAGGGAAGATAAGGCATATAATAAGAAGGACAGTTGATTGGGCCAGCTTGAGACTATTAGGGAATGAGAGGTTGGTTATCCTTATCAAATCACTCATTTGTATAAGTAGCAATTATTTTTGTATGGCCTTTATGGATGTGGTTAATGTATACAACCATAAAACATGGTTTGAATGATGCCACTTAGAGTTTTGCAGTGCACAACCTAAACAACTGTCAGTGACATCCCTCTTTCTAGAAGACATGTTGTAGAGAACCTACATGTTTACTGCAGGTTATATTTCTTTCCAAGCTCTAAGGAATTCCCTAGTGGGTGTTTTTTCCCAAAGAGTTGAGAAGAGAGTGATAGAGAATGTGAGATTTTGAGAAAGAATTCAAGCCCAGAGATCCAGGGAGCCAGAATACCATGAGATATATGAAATTGATAGCTGGAATATAAGAGCTTAAAGTTTATAAAGGATTTACCTAGCAATAACACTATAAGTGTTTTTAATTATAATTTTGCACACATGTACACACAGGCATGCGCACACACACACACACACACACCCTACTACCACCACCACCACCAAAGCAATTTAATTTCTTTTCCTTACTTTGTTCTGGCATGCCATAGTGCCTCTCAAGAATGGGCCTTGACATTCCTTATCTCTACAGCTATCTTAGACAGACTCTCCTTGTGATGGAAGGTCATTCAAGAATCTTGCCCTTTCAGCACTAGTGAAAGTGGTTTTAATAATAACTGATATTTAATTAATAATAATATTTAATCTTTATTCTTCTTTTTACTTCCTTAAAGTATTTAACTGAAGTTGCTGTGTTTTTTCTTTTTCTTTTTTTTGCTTTGTTTTTTCTGTTATGAAAAATTTCCACTAGCATCACTGGCTTTCAGATTGTTGGTAAGAAAAAGTCATGCTGTAGACTAAATAACACACATTTTTATGTAAAAATCAGGAGCAACTAAAGATACTTGTCTAATTGCCTTGGCCACTCTCTTTATCCTGTGCTGTCACAGAAAAATAACTGAAACTCCACATGGTTTTCTTTTTCCTTTGGGCGCCTTTCCTTGGATCATGGTACCAGGGCAGGGAGAGTCATTTGAACACAAAGGCTGTGTTATGTGATTGCTTTTGACTCTCTAAGAATTACATGAAATGTTAAATTATTTCTAAGTCTTATGTTAAAATAGCATTGACGTTCAATTAAATGTAATCTATGCCATCAACTATGATTTTTTGGAAGTTTTTAAATATGTTGACATATAGTAACTGCCCGGCTTAATACATAAACTTGATGATGTGGCATCTTGATAGCTCCTTAATAAGATGATGTGCCCAGAAAGGATAATATGGCATTGTCACAAAAATGACTAAAGAGGACCAGATGATTTTATATATGTGAATAATATATAAATTATTATTATAATTGTTAAATGGTGAATAATAATATTAGGCACTATATGAAATTACTTCCATCAGTGCTATGAAGGAGAGTCTAGGGTGGATGTGGAGGTGAGGAAAGTCTTAGCCTGTTCTGCTATGGCATGACGGCATGCCACACAAGATTCAACCATGTTGTTATGTACATAGGTAATTTGTTCTAGAAGGATTTCTGAGTCATATATCATTGTACGGATGAGCCATAATTTGTATATCTATTTAACTGCAGGGTTTGTTCCTAGTTTGGTGAAGCTTTGAATATTTGCATGCAAAGCTTTTTGCAGACTTATGTTTCAATTTCTCCTAGGTAAAAATGAAATTGATAAGTTAGTTGCTAACAGCCCAACAGGTTTCCCAAGTAGTTATACCATTTAACATTAACATTCTATGAAATATATGGACAGCCTCACTTGTTATTGATAGTTTTCTTTAATTTTAGCCATTCTTATGTGTGTGGTGTCTCACTATGGTTTTAATTTGCATTTTCCTGATGACTAATGATGTATGGTGTTGACTAGAAGTTGGTAAACAATGACCTACATGCCAAGTCCAACCACTGCCTATTTTTATAAATGTTGTTTTGTTGGAACACAGCCATTTATTTGCATAATGTCTATAGCTACTTTTGTGCTACAATGGCAGAGTTGAATAGTTGCAGTAGAGAACATCTATCTTGTCAAGCTTAAGCTATTTACAATCTGACCCTTTACAGAAAACATCTGACAATGTCCCCACTCCCATCCTCAACCCCCGTCAAGCATCTTTTCATGTGCTTTTTGGCTATCATGTGTCTCCTTTAGTGAGGAATCTATTCATAACTTTTTCATTTCTGAATGCAAGTCCTTTAACAGACACAGGTATCACAAATATTACCTCCCAATGTATAGCTTGACTTTTCTTTTTCTTGTTATTTCTTTCATAATTCAAAACTTTAAAAATTTGATCTAATTTAACAAATTTTCCAATCTATGCTGCATGTGCTATATCTCAACCAATGGGAATTCATTTAGTTATTTTAATGTCTTAGAAAATTTGATTTTATATAGCAAAATAAGTGGCTGACCAAGTATAGAGGCTGGAATTATAAGTGGAAATCTCCCTATCCCCAAAATAACATGTTATGGGTAAGAATGGAGTTATGCTTTTAATACTGAAATAATGAGTAATTATTTTACTGGTATCAGTATGGTAACTATTCTTTTTCATAGTATCTTATAGAAATTAACACTGTACCTAATATGGTTTAAGCCTAAACTTTCTATTTAGAATATTTCTAATTTCTTCATTGGTGTTTTTAAAAATGGAAAGCATATACACATACACTAAGCTAATTATTATTATTACATTAATAAGTATTTTTTTAGAAGAGAACTTTAATATTTTTCAGTTTCTCCCTTGAAGTATTTATATAATCTTTAACAACATAATATCAACAATTTAGACTACATTCTGAAATATTTTGGAAAGTGTAAGATAACCTTATGAGAGATTAGATATGAAAGAATTCCTCCTACTGAAGGGATGTAGTGATGACTCCTTTCTCACAGGCCCACAGAGATGTCCATGATTGCTAAGTGCCACTGGTCCAAGTGCCACGCGTTCAAACTGTTTCTTTGTAGAGCTTGAATGCAACTGACCACAGCTACTCAGAATTTTGGGGGTCAAAATTATATGTATGCCTAGCACCTGTGCCTCGGGCAATACTAGTACTTTACTACTTTTTCTGGTTGGTTCTTTGAACTTACAGTACCCTAACTTTTGTCTGATTTTCTAGTCTCACCATCTTGCCACTGTTTTTAATGCTGCAGGGCAAGTATTTACTAATTTTGTTTTGAAGGAATTTTTTTTCAGAATTTCACAATACCCTTTGTAGTACTTAGGGATGCCTTAAAGGTGTTGCAATCAGAGGATTAGAAGCCACTGTCATAGATCCAAGATTCTACTTTGGCAATATGCAATCTTTTTTCTAAGGCCTACTGGTATTGCTTTCCTAAAACGTTCACTTTTTGTTTTCTTCTACTCATATTGACATGTACTTTGTTTCTCATATAAGATGCAGTAAAGTGTTCTTCCACTACTCTTATTTCTGTATACTCCTAGGATTTTCTGGGTAACATATATACCATTTTACAGGTAGATTTTGTACTAGTAAAGCTTGTATCATGTTGTATTATACGGAAATCCCTCACCAGAGATCTTCATACTAACTGCTGAAAGATAACAGCCATTACTTGACTAGTGTTCCAAACCATTAAACAAGAATTATTCAGACTGAAAATAAATTTATTATCAAAGATTAAAAATTAATGTCATGACTGAAGTCATGAAGAGGCTTATGCACAAGAGATGCGATCACTTCCAGCTCTTTTCATAGCCTTCCTGTTTCTCATTCAGCATAGCTGTTACTTCCACTTTCCCAGGGGAGGAATAATGTGGTACGTCAGACCAGAGTTCATGGGCAAAGGTCTAATGTGATGCTCTTGGCCCTTGGTCAAACATGAGTACAGCCTAAGTGCCCTAAGAGTCCTTATACTCGTCTCATCTCAGTGTTGGAAACAGGCTGGCTGTGTTTTGATTTACTATAAGATCTGATAACCTTCTAAAGTAACAGAATATGTGCTGGACTTACATTTGTTCCATACTTTTAAGAAAAGTGAAGTAAGGGCTGGGGGCAGTGGCTCACACCTGTAATCCTAGCACTCTGGGAGACCAAGGCAGGTGGATCTCCTGAGCTTAGGAGTTCAAGACCAGTCTGAGCAACAGCAAGACCCTGTACCTACTAAAAATAGAAAAACTACCTGGGGTTTGTGGCAGGTGACTGTAGTCACAGCTACTCAGGAGGCTGAAACAAGAGGATTGCTTGAGCCCAAGAATTTGAAGTTGCTGTGAGCTATGATGCCATAGTACTCAACTCAGGGCAACTGAGTGAGAATCTGTCTCAATATAAAAAAAACACCCCCCCCCACAAAAAAAAAAAAGGAAGGCGAATTAACTCTAGAGATAATGTAGGCACATTGTTAAAAAGAGAAAAAAAGACTTAGAAAAAAATCTGTTTTATTTGAAGTATACATCACCTTATCAAAATCTGGTGAAGTTAGCACAAAGCATCCGTGTTTAGCATGGATTTGCACATGGTGGTCTATGGCTTAGCCATGCCTTATTCTGTTGGGAAATGGCAAAGTTCTCAATGAAAAGACAGCAGGGAAGGTAAGATCCAGCTTTGACCCTACATTTAACATGCAGGATGACTTCATGTACAAAAGACCTCAATCTCTTCATTTGTAGGAATTGTTTTAGATAAGTCATAAGATCCTTTCTTGGACTTTATATAAGCTACCCAGGATCTATGAGTTTCAATTTTTCCACAGGTATAAGTATAGTAATCTGAGATTCAAGTGTTTATAAAATTTCATCAAGTTCTTAGAAAATAGAAAGTACTATGCACATACATGAAAACTATAGTCCTAGCTGCTGAGGTATGAATAATTCTCACAATGTAGTACCCCCCTAAAATGGTTGTTTTTTATTTTCCCAAGGCCTAATTGAATCTTTTAATGTAGCTTTATTGGGGCTGTCCTGGCTGATTTTTGGTTGCAGTATAAAAAATTCAGTGTGATAGTCTTGGGGAGCTGTGCAGATGTGATGACTGGTATTCGTACAATGTAAGTCTTTGATTAATAGGAGATGGAATGTGAATTATTAAATTGGCAAATACAGTCCTGTCTATAGGCAGAACATTTTAAATATATTGTTGGGAATAAAGAAAATAATTCAGGCTCATAATCTCTTATCTAAAATGCTTGTGCTCAACATGTTGTGGAATTCAGAAATTGGGGGATGGCCAGATAGGATGTCTAAACCCCATATTATATACTTTCCTCAGGGAGATCTTGATTGGCACCATTTACATGTGAATGGTCAGTAGTGGGATTAAAGAAAGACTAAATGGCCTCATGACAGTTCTGACTGGGGTTTATTACCAAATGAATTTGAGATGAACTTTCAAAAAAAAGTTTTTTTGAGTTTTGAATCATAGCTAGAGCCGTTGTTGAGCAATCACTCCATGCCAACTTTAAAACTGTACTATTTACACTGACTAATCTTTATAAATAACCCAGCAAGAAGGCAGATGTGATCCATCATTTATACACCAAGAAGCTAAGGCTCAAGCATGTTAGATGAGTTGCCAGGGGCCACAGTAAGTCACAGAGCTGGTGTTTGAACTAGGTTCCTTGTGACTCCAAAGGCAAAAGATAATGTGTTTCCTCACGGCTTGGTCAAGACCTGTGGTTGGTGTGATTATTTACCCCTGCTGCATTGGTAGTTAAAAGCGTCTTGAGTTTGAGTAGGGTTTCTCTTTTCAATCTCCAGGTTCTCTAGGATAGTCCATCCAATCATTACTTACAAGCTAATGAAACGCCATGCATGGACCTGACTCCAGTCCAGAGTATCACACTTAGATCTTCAGCTCCCAGTTGGGTGTCTCTGTGCAGCAGCCTAACTGACCTAGTGAGCTCCCAATAGAATGAATCAACTTCTCAACCCTTCTGGGACTTCCAGAATTCTCTGTTCTATACCTTCTCCATTATCCATAAGACAGAATCCTTCTCTTTCGACACTACCAAAGCACTGCGTTCTGGCAAATCCTACGTTCTGACACTACCAAAGCCCTGCATAGAGGAGGCTTGGGGGTTTCAAGCTGTAGCAATTCAATTGTACCAATAAGGAAATTTAGGTCTTTTCATTATCCCCAGACAGTGTGTCTAAAGTGAAGGTTCTGGACAACAGTGCCTCACCAAATAGCCAGATTCTATCTACCTGCTTGAGAATAAGCTACCAAGTATTGAACCCCTAAGATTTTACTTTTTATTCCAGGCTGATTTGTGCTATTAAGCCCATTTTCTTTGCTGTCAAAGACAATGACTACATTTTCGGCATTTGGAATTGTGCTTGGAATACTGAGTGGCAGAGTCAACAGCATTTGTTTCAAAAATGATGTCTGTAGCAATCAATCCTTGCTGGGAATTTGCATGGGATACTAAAGAGGAGAAGTAACAGGCCTCTGTGTTTTTTTATTTCCATTGCTAGGTAAAAGACCAAGCCTGAGGGTCCATGTCAACACCACAAGTGACTCCATCCTCTTGAAGTTCTTGCGTCCAAATCCAAATGTAAAGCTTGAAGGTTTTCTCCTGGGATATGGCAGCAACACATCTCCAAACCAGTACTTCCCTCTTCCTGCAGAAGGGAAATTCACAGAGGCTGTAGTGGGTAAGTTGTCTCGTGCAGGGGTGGGGAACATTCTCACACTGGAAGGTGGCATTCATTTAACTGCAATCAAATAAGGCTCCATTCTAGACACTTCAATCAGATACACTTAAAAATGTACATTATTTTGTAAAAATGTAACTGCTACGTACTTAATAATTTCCCAAAATGAAAACTATCTGTTAATTGTAAAGTTAACTAACCTTTTACTAACTTTGTTGCGTCCCTTTTTGTTGGGAAGCATTTGAATGTTTGTTTGCACCATGGGGACCGTTTCAGTTGATCCTGGCATCTTGATTTGGATTAGGTAGGAGAGGGTATATTTGCAGCAATAACTGGTTGAAAAGCAAGAAAGTATTTTATAGGCATGTTGTCACAGGCATGGATATTCTACTGCATTTTTCCATATTTTAACTGCACCTTTCTTAGCATCAAACAATGACTTTGAAACGTCATCTACTGAGAGCTCCATCAATTCCATCTGTAGTTCTTAGGGTGCCTTGCTGATATCAACTAGGTGAGGCTGGGAATGCTCACCTTGGAAAATTTGAGTGTGATGCCATGATTCTCAAAGTCAGTGAACCTTTCACTGTATTCTCCAATTAATAGGTCTGCATGTATCATAGCTGCATATTCTTCAGATGATTCCTGTGTATCATCCTGTTCGTCAATAGCTTTTGGGAAAAGGCTAACTGGGGAAAATGTTCATCTGAAATTTCCTTTCGGAGGAGTATTTTGAAAATAGATAGCTTTTTGTCAAAATGCTTGTCTTTTTTTTTTTTTTTTACTACATATCATAAATATACTTAGTTTTACTGTGCGAAGAAATATTTAAGTCATTTTGATATGACATAGAACCTGCATTCCTATACAAATCTTCCTTCAATAATTCACACTGCTGATTTCTCTTCTCCATAAAATTGAACTATTTGTTCTTGCAGAGATAAAATTTTGGCTGACATCTGTGCTTGTGGTAGGCAATACATTTTAGAATGATATGGCAAACCATCCTGAATTACTTTGTCATTCAACTTTAGCGTGTCATGACCATGCTGTATTGCATTTACATGAATGTGGTTAGCAATACTTATAACTTGTTGCAAAATATCATTTAAAATAGTAGCTTTTGCTCAGAGATTTTGCTGATGCAAGATACAATGAAAACGAAATGAGAGTATCTGGACCTGCTAAGACTTCCCTTAGCTGTGCAACCAACCCTTTATGTTTTCCTGTCATGGAAAGTGTGCCATCTGTACATCGAGTCACTAAATTTACCAAATTCGGTCCAACTTCATGACATTTATCTTGAAACTTGATGAAATATCTCTTCCCCATGTTCTGGTTGCAAGAGTACCTATAGAGACTAACTCTTTGTAGCATAAAAAAGTCTCCTGTTGCAACCCGAATGAAGTATAAAACCTGCACAGAGTCAGTGGTGTCCATTAATTCAGCCAAAGTGATTGAATAGTATATATTTTCCTTTTGAAATATTGTGTGAAATTGTTCTGTTAAACTGAAGGCAATTCTTGTTTCTGGTCAGTTATGGTTCTCCTTGACAGAGGGAGTTGTTTGTACTTTGAAGCATTGTTAGAACCTAAAGCATCCTATAATTCTTTCACTATTTCTATATCACTGCTTGGTTTCCCTTTTTCCCCTGAGTATATAAGCTACTTTATAAGTTGCTTGAGTGACATTATTTCCAGGTGTTATGGCTGCTGGAAAAAATTGTCTTTGCTTTTGCTTTTCATCTGCTAATTTCTGCAGTACAACCTTTCGTGCCTCCTCCTCTAATTTAGAATATTGTGGTCCTGGTTGATGAGCATTGCACTGAGTTTCTTTCTTTTTCTTTTTGCAGTTTTTGGCCAGGGCTGGGTTTGAACCCGCCACCTCTGGTACATGGGACTAGCACCCTACTCCTTTGAGCCACAGGCGCTGCCCAACATTGAGTTTCTTTATTGTTGATACTGCAGTATCGCAAAGCAAGCAAATCATCTTATCTTTGGCAGAAACGAGAAATTGTTGCAATTCCCAATCCTCATTTAAAATCTGTTTTCTTCCTTCTGTGTTTTCTTGGTTGTCTTTGACATGATGAGTTGTTAAGCAGACAGCACTAAAGAATACTGTCAAGCTCTACTATTATTCACAAATTGTACTTCAAACAGAAACATAGTGCGTTATTGTCAAAAGCTGATGACAGACCGGCATACTCGACCCCCATAACTCTCACCCTCCAGGGAAAGTTATAGCTAGACTGTAGCAGCCGTCACTGTAGCCTCATGGCTTACTGATGTTCCTATTCTGCTGGCCATACTTAGAGGATTATTTTGTGGAAACTTATTTTATTCTTTGGTATCTTAATTATGTTCATTTTAAAAATAAAATTAAAATGTAAAAGATGAACAAATATGTATTAATAAAAATAAAAGGATTGGTTCTATAAAATTTGAGTTCAGTCAAAAGGCCACTCTGCAGGACCTAGAAGGTTACCTGGCCACAGATTCCTTGTGTTTGGGCATTAGGCACAGAAAGAAGGGAGGTGAGAGGTAATGGGTGTAACATGACGTACAATCCTGATGGCAAAAACCATTTCTTCTACATTCCTGAAAGAACTGAACGCTAGAATTATAAATCATATTCATGATTGTTGCAATCAATAGCATAATTCTTCTTTTTTTTGCAGTTTTTTGGCTGGGGCCAGGTTTGAACCTGCCACCTCCAGTATAAGGGGCCAGTGCCCTACTCCTTTGAGCACAGGCACCACCCCAGCACAATCCTTTTCACTAAACAAATTTTATTGCATGCAGAAAAAAATTATCTTTGTTGTCGTCGTACTTACAATCCCTGACATATAGTTTAAATATGCATAAAGAAAAAGAAATAGCTGAAATGCATAGGCTTGAACCTCTGTAACATAGTTTGTTTATATGGACTAATATTCCTTCCTGCTGTGTCTTTACTTCCTTCTTGATGAAGACAACTAGAGCTTTTTGGAGTCTTTTTAAGAGAGGTTATGTTTAAAAAGAAGAGAAATCATTTATATTCTCCTAACACAATAACTAAGAAAATGCCGTGAAGGCTATGTTAACCAGTTTGATGAAAACATTTCAAATTGTATATAAAACAAGCACATTGTACCCCATGATTGCATTAATGTACACAGCTATGATTTAATGAAAAAAAAAAAAAGAAGAGGAAGAAGAAGAGAAGTGAGCTGTATGTAACACCGTGGCACTCTACCAAGGATGACAAAGTGAGACTCTATCTCCAAAAAAATAAAAAGAAGAGAAAGTACATTACATTTTAAAAATTTAGAGTATTTCAGACAAAAAGATTGAAGTTTTCCTATACATTATTATATGATTTTATATTTCTTTGAAAATGTTTTTAATCACATTAAAATGTAATTTGAAGACAATAGTCACCTTCAAGCCTTTTCCAAAAAAAAAAAAAAGTTTGCAAATAAAACCCTTTTAGAGAATAACATTTTAAAAAGGTCAAGGATCCTCTACTGCAAATGCTTTCAAAGGCTTTCTGAATAGTCAAAGATGAGATTTGTGTTTTGTTTAAGTGGTGGATTATTGCTGAGAGCCTTTCTATGAACTGCAGATGTTTAATCCTGTAAATCCCGCCACTTCATTTCAGTTAGGGTGTTCATCCCTACATGCAGGGAGTGTTGAAGAGGAATCTATTTTATCCTGCACCTTTTGGTCTCTCAGAGAAGTCTCTGTTGGACTTTAAGATCAGACAAGAGATTAATCCTGTTCATGAACTGTCTTGACTAGATTTTACATAAGACAATCACTGGAAAGCAAACCTCCTTGTTTGTTACCAAAATACTGAGAATTACATGCTTTCAACAAATGTAATTGATACTAACCTTGACCACATAAATCATAAAAATTTCAAATCTTCTCCATTATACTCCTTCTTTACTCTAAGAAGTGACTGGACACTGTGTGCTCACCTCCACGCCAAGAGAAACAGTTCCACTGTCCCTGTTTTCATTGAGCATTAGTAGTAACGTTTTATTTATGATATAGGTTTTGGTTAGGTAAATTGAGAATTTGGTCAATTATAAATTTTATTCCATATAAAGTGAAAGGCATTCAATTTTAAAGCAATAGAAGTCACATTACTCAGGAGAAATATGTGAAGAAAGCTAAAGAAACTTTCTAGCACAAATACTCTGAGCTTGCGCTCTCTTAATGATGAAAGTTTTAAATGACTAGAGACTCTTTTGCATACTTATTATTGTATTCATCCTTCAATATTTTTGTTGTGGAAAATTTAAAACATACAGGGAGAAAAAATATTACAATGAACTCTCATGTCTCATCATACAATTTGATTCATCGCTAATCTTAGTCCGTGTATTCTATGTAGATTAGAAAACTGTACTAGGTTTAGATTCAGCTTTTGGGTGGGATACAACACTTTATAGGTGGTACTATGTATTTCCTACTAACTCACCAACATAGGTACGTCATGGCTGGCTGGCCTTCCTAGTAATCTGAGACAGTGGAGTGTGTTTAGGTTGCTTCAGCCTGACCCCTTGTTATAAAATCCCCCCATCAAATTTTTACCTGATGCTTTGAGCATTGTTCAAAGATCATTGTCAGGTCCATTATTTTATTCTGAAGTTATAAAATGGCAACTTTCTAATTCTATCATTTCTTTTGCTTTTTAAACCAATGATAAAGAAGGATTTTCTCTTATCTGCTTTTTGTATTTCCTATATATAAAGTACATTTATGAAACACAGGATAAATTCTTATGCTCTAGGTTGGTGCCCTGATAACTTCCAGTAATAACCAATGATACTGTTCATTGTAGAGTCCATAAAAATGCCCTGGCTTTTATCTGATGGGTTTTTATCATCATGTCACTTATCTGTCCCTAATGATTCTTCTCCTTGTCTGGCCTGAGTATGGTTGTTTCTTGGTTTACCCTGGTTAACTATTATTCTGTAAGCTTAAAGTCAAAGTTTGTGCCTTAACCTTTGGGTATTCATATAAGAATAATTTACAGTGAGTAAATAGGCAATAAATATTTGTGGCACAGAATTCAATAGACTTGAGTCTATATAGAATATTTAGAGGAGGCCATAAAAGATTATTTAAGCTCTGTCCTTAGGCAAAAAAAAATTAAATAAATAAATTATATATATATATTCCAAGCCATTCAAGATAGACAGGTCACTATGTGTCTTAAAGAACCCTTGGTAAAAGGATTCTAGAACTACTAAAGGACTGTTTCCAATTAGCATTTTAACCTCATCATTGATATCAATATGTTCTTTTCATTAATCTCTTTTCTATTCTGGTGGAATTGAAAAAACAGTCCTCTTACATATTTCCTTTCCCATATTTCTTTAAGCCAAGAAATCTGTGTGTTGCTTTTATTATTTCAAAAATGGAATTGTGTTCCAAGTTAAATGTTATTTTTTGGTTGCTTAGATTGATTATTTATAGTCTTCTGTGATTGCGTTTGCATTAATTGCTCCTAATTGATTAAGCAGCTGTATATTAGTTTCCTGTTGCTGCTGTAACAAATTACCACAAACTTGGTGGCTTAAAATATTACAAATTTATTATCTTTCAGTTGTAGGTCAGAAGTCAACCTGGTCTCACTGAGCTAAAATCAAGGTGTGGGCAGGGCTGCTTTTTGTTTTGGAGGCTCTGAGGGGAGAATCTGGTTTTTTGCCTCTTCCAGCTTTTAGAGGCTACTGTATTCTTCTCCCACCTCAAAGTGAACAACACTGGGTAAAGCCCACACAATATCACATCACATCACACCACATTACACCATAACATCACATCACATCACACCATCATACCACATCACACCATCACATCACATCACACCATCATACCACATCACACCATCACATCACATCATACCATCATACTACATCACACCATCACATCCCATCACATAGTCACATCACCTCATCACATCATATCACATCATCACATCACATCACATCACACCATCACATCACATAGTCACATAACCTCATCACACCATCACATCACATCCCATAGTAACATCACCTTATCACATCATATCACATCACATCACACTATCACATCACATCACACCATCACACCACATAGTAACATCACCTCATCACATCATATCATATCACATCACACCATCACACATCATCACATCACATCACATCATCACATCACATCATCACACCACATCACATCACATCACACCATCATACCACATCACATCACATCACACCATCACACCACATCACATCATCACACCATATCATCACATCACATCACATAGTCACATCACCTCATCACATCATATCACACCATCACATCATATCATCATCACATCTCACCCTGGCCTCCTGGTCTGCTTCCCTCTTCTACTTTCAAGGACCCTTGTGATTATATTCAGCCCACCTGAAGAATCCAGAACTTAAGAAAGTGCATTCTATCTGTAGCCTTATTTTTCCTTTGTGATGCAACCACACAAGTTCATTCTGGGGATTAGGATGCTGGTAATCTTTGGGAGGTATTATCCTGCCTGCCAAAACAGTATTGTGAAATGTGTGGCTCTATTCCCTTTCTGCTACCAGCTTGCTGTGTAGCACAGCAATCATTCTCGGTTGCATTAATCTGTAACAAGTGTATGTTTCCACAGATATGCTGTGGGCGCTTAGTGAATTTACCATCTTAGAGTGATGGATTTAAATCCCCTGAATACAAGGTACTATTTAAGAGCAAAGAATTTTTATTTCTTTATGGTAAAAAAAACATCACTCAACAGTTCCTCCTCTTTCTTTTGTAATAGGATAGTGGTTTTTTTTTTTTTTTTCCATTTGCACCAAACCATACCCAAACACAATAAATTACTTTCATTTTCAAAAAAAATATTAAGTGCTACCTTGTCTGACACATTTTACTTATTTAATGATATGTTTGCCATCATTTCTCATTTTACCATTGAAATGAGAAGCTGTTGATTATTCAGAAATATTCAAGCTAGGATGTAGTGATCTGTGGGCAAAGACACCACTAAATAATCATCTGTAAGCATTTCTAGGTTTCTTTTAATATCTATCTATTAAGTATTGACAGAGGTATTTCCAAGTCACTTCACTGGTCTTCCATGCAACAGCAAAAACCATAAAATCCTTCTTTTGCAATTTTATAAATTGATAATCATATAAAATTTTTGTAAAAATTGTTCCAAGATTGTAGTAGATTAATCACAGCAGTAGAAAATCTGCAGTATTTTCCCAAGTGGCTATTAATAATAGTAATGGCCACCAAAGCCTGGCAATGATGTGATAAAATATGATTCACATTTAATAGAGTCATAGATTCTCAAGGTTTCTATATCCTTTCTTTTTTACTCACATCATAAGTATTCTCACTTCTGGTTTACATTTTAAGCTTTTGCTTTGGACTGTTAGGCTCAGCTGCTGATAATTTTGCAAGTATCTAATAAAGTAAAAAATGAGAACTTTCTGAATATTGAACTTTAAAGATTCATACTTTAGGATTTTCTGTTGACGTTTGAAAACAATTTAATCAGTGTCACCTGGGAAGGAAGACTTATAGTGCATCAATTATAGAATGGGACTTGAAGAGTTATTTAATCATAAGATCCTCACTGCAGGAAAGGCTTAAATTAATGTCTGTCTTAATGTCTATCTGTCTTAAGGCTTAAATATCTGTCTCTTGTCTATTCGCTGCTACCACAAATTCTGACTGAAAATTTTGTCTTCCAACCAGTTGTTAGGGCACCAAAGGGATTCATGAGTGTGAATGTTTTAATTATCGTGTTCTCACAGCTACTAATCCTCATGATCCTTTCCCTGAGAACACTCATTTCTCACACTCAGTCAGGGGCCTATTGGGAACCATCTTGCCTATAGCTCCCCCAAGCTGTGGCGAGGGGGAGGACAAGATGCTCAGGCCCTGGAGATGCTCTCACCTGGAAAACTCCCTGAACCAGAATACTAACATCTGTGTTCTAGGAAAGACTGGCCTCCACCTTCAAGGCAGCATGATGTGGGGAAAGAGTATCCACGTACTTTGGAGTTGGATAGACCTGAGTTCAAATTCTACACAACTTACTGTGGAGTAGTTTTATTTTTCTCATATATAAAAGAGAGAATAATCTTTCAGAAGCATTGTGTAAAGGGATAAAACATATAAAGCAGTTCATATGGACTAAGTAGGCATGCTTTATAATTTTTTCCCATTGCTGTTATAGTATATAACAAGCTGAATGGTCTTGGATAATTTACCTATGCTTTCTGAGTCTCAGTTGGTGACAGGACTACATCAAAAAAGTTTTGGACAGCTCTGAGAGTTTCATGCCTAGGTTGAAAAACCTTGGTCTAAGTGGTAGTTCTGTGCTCTTGTGCTGTTTGTATTTCAGGGTAGAGAAGTAGGGTCAGTAAAATTATAAAAGCAGATTGTTTTTGGCAGAGCTATTACCAAAAAATAGCCATGCTTATTTCTCTATCATATTCAAGTATGTTTTCTTGGCAAGGACCACTGTCAAAACAAGATTAAGAAACAGAAAGCAAAATCTAAGATTGTGACCCAGCACTGTTCATAGACAAACTTCTCCTGGGGTCATTATTATTCCTTACTTGCTTAATTCTATTATTAATTCCTTAATTGCCCCCTTATTCAAAGGGGAACTCCTGTGGCAAAGGAGGTCTGCAGGTCTGGTGCCCACAGTGAAAAAGGTCCTCAGGTGGCTCTTCCGAGTTCCAGAGGTGTGGTCTTCAAAGAATATGGCGACTCCCCAAAATACATATCTGAACATGTTTGTCATCTCTAGATTTCACTTTTTCAATCTCTCTTATTCTAATAAAGCAATTTTTAGTGGGATCATAGGAAGACTTTTGACCTTTCCTACTAAACATAGATCAAAATAAGAACATGGCACTCTTTCTTTTACTTAACTGATGGCGATTTTATCTCAGCAAGTTCAGGCAAAGATTGCATTGATTTCTTATTCTGAAGTTTTTCACTTTCTTTTTATATCACAGGGGGAATTTTTCAAAAGTTTTTCACAAAGTTTCTTTACCACTTTTGAGCCAAAAATTAATAAATATAAATTATATGTTTACAAATTTTAGTGCAATTTCTATTCTTGCAGACTATTAATACTTCTTACCATTTTTACCCTTAATGTTTATATTTGTATAGAAAACAGGAGGAAATACATGCTTTTTCTTCTTTCATCATGGCAACACATAGAATTTCAGCTGTTCTTTTATATCTCCTTGTCATAAGAATGTTTAAGCATGCTCTATTCATTTTTCTGGAAATGGGATGAAATATAAAATAATGGAGATTGCTACTCTTTATTATACGGAAAGATAAATGTCACAAGGGAGGTCATTGTGGATTCATTAAAGAAAAATGGCTGGAAGTAAAGGTTGAAAATAACTGAAGGAACTTCATAGGGAACTAAATGAACTGAAAAAATAATTGGTGAAAAAAGGAACAGTATAAACCAATAAGAGGAAATGATGTAGTACCAGCCATTGAAACCAGCAGACTGCCCCTCGTCCTGGCAGAGTCCTCAGAGAATTAGCAAGGAGCTGTAGGGAAGAGAGAGATTAGCAGCACTGCAAATGAGGTGGTCTCTGGATGTAGACAAGAGCTGGCAGTTAGTTGTGCAGGGGCAGGTAGTTATTGTTTACCCAGCACAAGGTAGCTGAAGCTCTCAGAGTTTAAGTAAACTTCCCAGGGTTACTCAGCTAATACGTAACAGGTCTAAGATTTGAACCTGGAAAGCCTGGCTCTAGAATCTGAGCTCTGAACCACTGTTTATTTCTGTTTTTTTTTTTTTTTTAATAATTGTTTGGGATTCATTGAGATACAAAGAATTAGGTTACACTGATTGCATTTGTTAGATAAAGTCCCTCTTATGTCTCACCCCCAAGAGGTGTGCCATAACACTGTGAACCCCCATCCCCTTCCTTTCTCTCCTCTCCCGACTCCCTCATTCCCTATCCCACCCCTTGTATTAGATCATCTACTGCCTTCATATTAGATTTGAGTACATTGGATTCTTGCTTCTCCATTCTCCTGGTGCTTTACTAAGAAGAATATGTTCCCCTTCCATCTAGATTAATACAAAAGATATAGAGTCACCATCTTTTTAATGGTTGAATGGATTAACATATGCCACAGCTTGTTAATCCATTCTTGGGTTGGTGGGCATTTAGGTTGTTTCCACAATTTGGCGATTGTAAGTTGAGCTGTGATAAACAGTTTAGTGGAAATGTCCTTATGATAAAATGATTTTTTTTTGTTCTGGGTAGATACCTAGTAATGGGATTACAGAATTGAATAGGAGGTTTAATTTGAGTTCTTTGAGGATTCTCCACACTTCCGTCCACAGAATTTATGTTAGTTTGCAGTCCCACTAGCAGAGTAAAAGTATTCTTAAAAACTAGGGAATTTTACCTGTTCTATAGGACAAAGGCTGTTTAACTTCCTGATATATTACATTGCTTCTATAATGTCATGTAAACAGGTTTTTTTAAAGCTATGTATGTGGCTACTTCCTCATGAATGTTTGAATACATTAAAAGATATAAAGCACTCATTGCATCCCCCAAACTTGTTCTCCTCTACGCCTTCCACCATCACCATCTCTGTCATATGGAGCTTATCCATCAGTTCCTACCTCATCTAACCTCCACAAGGCATCCCTGGATGGGGTAGTCAGAATTTAACTTCCTCTTCCCAACTGTCCTAGAGATTGAGCATTTTCTTTTGCTATCATCTTGATGTTAATCAGTTGCTATTTGCTTTTATTTTTGTGTGCCCTGGTCTGCCCCACACTTTGCCCAAATAGAAAACTCCCAGGAGCTAAAGACTCTGGAGCCTTAGATTTCTTTATATTCTCAAAGTTGTGAATTTAGAAACACAATAAATGAATGAATGGGAGAGAGGAAGTAGGAGACCCAGGAAGTCTGAAACTGCTGTGGATACCATTTAACATGGATTTTCCTGTCTCTTAAAACTATTTCCAAATGTCATCTCATTCTTAGTTATTTCTCTGGAAATAGATTTACCACTTGGGAAGTATTTGGCTTTGAATCTTCAGATGAGTCCAAATTTATCATTAAAATATTAGAAATCTTAGAATCATTTGATTTTTCTCCAAGGTATAAAATTTAGCAGAACTTCAGCTTCAAAAAGGATTTTTAAAAGAAAAATTGGCCCAGTGGATATCAATTTCTTAATAAATGTATGCCATCTCTTAAACAATTCACCATGAGTTTATGTCAATAGGTCTCATTTGATAACAGATGACCGTTTCGTCATGTTTTGGTAAAGAGAACATCCTTTCAAAGTCTTATTTTTTCCTACTAGATTCAACTACAATGTTTTCATGTTCTGCTTGACCTCACCAAATGATAAACTGTCTCCAAGTCTATCTTTTCTTGGAAATACAATAAAACAAATTCACACTATTTCAATATAAAGCATGACACTTTTTTCAAATGTATTACACAATATACTGAGTCCAAAATCTAAATTGTCATGAGCCATTCCCTGATTTTCCTTTTTTTTTTTTGTTTTTGAGACAGAGTTTGTCTCACTCTGTTGCCCTTGGTAGAGTGCCGTGGCATCATCATCGCTTACAGCAATCTCACACTCTTGGGCTCAAGAGCTCCTCTTGCCTCAGCCTCAGGAGTAGCTAGGACTCCAGACAGGTGCCATAACACCCTAGTTTTTCTAGTTTTACTTAGAGATGGGGTTTCAGTCTTGCCCAGGCTGGTCTCAAACTCCTAAACCCAGGCAGATTTATCTGCTTTGGCCTCCCAATGCTTTCACTAGCAGTAAAGGCGTGAGCCATAGCACCTGGCACCCCTATAATATGTTAAACAGTACCCCCAAGTGACTAATGACCTTTTCTGTCATGATTCATCTGTTCAGATTCATCTCAAGAGTTTCGCTATTGAGAAGGTCTTAAATGGAAAGACAGATGCTCATGGGATGATAAAAGTCAGAGTGTTATCCAGAACAGATATACGTGACAACACTTAGACTTCCAAATCTGTTTTAGGGATACATTTCAAAATCAAGGAATGTAGTCACATCAACTGTCCTAACGCCCCTACATTATTTCCCTTTACATGTTTACTTTCCTGGGATCCTCAGTGCCCTGTGGCCCCCGTGGATTATACCAACTGCTGTGCTGTGAAGGCCAACATTTGCTAATATTCTGTTTTATGTTATTACCTAATTGTTCACATTCTGTTTTGTGGTATTCTCTGATTGTTTTGGTGGTATGTGTGTGTTTTATACATGTCCCATCTCACCAAATGGTGAGCTCCTCAGGGACACCTCGTGGCTCCACAGTCAGGGTCCCTGTACCCATAGCTACAACAGCTGATCACCCAGAGTTTGCTGAGAAAGACTCCCATCAAGATAAAAAGTCTCTAGTTGCCTATAGTGGGAACATCTAGGACACAAATCTTACTCCTCTAGGTTAAAGGGTTGACTCTCCCCTAATAGTAAAGTAACTGTTCAGCCTGGCTTATCTAGCACATCCATGGTTTACATCTGTTGTTCTAGCATAATTATTATTTGTGTTCCCCTTTCTCTGACCAGTATCCCCGTTTGGTTGAAAAACCTATAGGCTTAATCCTGGATGTACCAGGATAAAGTCTAGATTCTTAGCATGAGAGTCCTCAGCACTTCACAGTTTGATCCCAAGGCAGTAGCCCAGGCTTTTCTCCTGTGACTGGGAGTGGTCTGCAGCAAAAAAAGAGGGTTAAAATCAAGAGGAGAGTAGTATGGGTTTGCCTCTGCTGTGCTCATTCTCCAGGCTGGGTACACAGTAGCTGGAGGAGAAGTTCTCATCAACCAACCTACCAGCTGATGATTTAAAGTTATTTGAGCATCCTAGCCAGGTGTGGTGCCTCACGCCTGTAATTCTAACACTCTGGTAGGCCGAGGTGGGTGGATTGCCTGAGCTCAGGAGTTTGAGACCAACCTGACCCAGAACGAGACCTCGTCCCTTAAAAAAAAAAAACAGCCATTGTGGTGGGCACCTGTAGTCCCAGCTACTTGGGAGGCTAAGGCAAGAGAATCACTTAAGCCAAGAGTTTGAGATTGCTGTGAGCTGTGATGCCACAGCACTCTACTCTCACTCAAAGTGAGACTCTGTCTCCAAAAAAAGAAAAAAAAGAAAGAAAGAAAGTATCTGAGTATCCACAAAATGTATTGGGCCAAGGGCTGTACAGAAATGGGTCATTGACTCCTTGCAGTGACATTGTACTACTACCATCTCCCTCTTCATCCTGAAGAGATGAAGAAATCTGGAAAGCAGGCCTGCTCCAGGGCCTGTGTATTTGACCACCACGCCAAAGTGCTTTGCCCCAGGAGATAGAGGCAAAAACTCATCTTGTGAAACTTATTCCTGATGCTTCATCCCTACATAGCAAAGAGAAAAGAAAAGTCTAAATGTTATTCATCCCTTCAAAAAGGAAAGAAAAAGTCTTGCTGATTTGAAGGCTTTGACTTTGGATACCATCTGAGAGCTCATCTGTCCTAGCTTTACTACTTGAGAGAAATATATCCAAACAACATCCTGATTTGTAATAGTACTTCCTGCAGAGATAACATTAACAAAGTGATGAATTTGCTGGAAAATGCGTGTATGAGCGCACACAGGCTCCACTTCAAATGCAAGCCCTTGCCAAACCTTAAACCAGTTAGCACACATAAAACAGGCAAGGAAAAAACCACAGGCAGTGAAGCCAACAATTTTAATGTCTAACAGGTCTGCTGAACTAGGAAAGGCTGTGCCCTGGCTGTTGGGACAAGTGGGTAAGAGAAATAGTTTATTCAATATTTGCTAGCTCTGCCAGGGAGAGAATTTGTCAGAGCAGGAGAGGGAATCAGGGTTGGTCTGGGACAGTGGTTGAAGGAGATGCCCCTGACTCTGTGCCAGGACTGCAGGAAATGAGACAAGCTGGCCCCTCAGAGTGGTGGTCAGCCTGCAGGAACTGGGAGTGGAAGGGTCAGGGAAGGGCTGGCTTCACAAGCAGGTGACCAGTGCCCCCAGAGGACCCTCCGTTTGAAGTTTAATGCTCTGTTGTCACTGTCATGAATTCTTAATTTTGTTTTTCTTTTAAAAAATTATTTTTAAATATTAAATAGGAACAAATGTTATTTGTTACGCAGATAGCTTTTGTAATGCTTGAGTCAAAATGACGTCCTACGGGACATGAGAGCAAGTGCTGAGGGCTTGGAGCCTGGTATCTTGTGCCATGGTCTCCCACTCCCTTCTCTAGTTTGATTCTCAACTGTCTTGTCCCCCAGCCCTGGCGCCCCTGCTGCCCAGCTGGCCTGCCACTTCCCATCCCTCTTCAGCAATGTCAGCTGCCTTCCACCTCCATAGGACCTTGGATGTGCACACCTGCATGATAGCATCTGACAGAATGTGGTGGCAGCAATCCTGGCAAAGGCTGGCAGTGCCACCACGCATTTGGTGTGGGGGGGGTTGGCATGGGCAAGCCTCCCTCTGACTGCTACTCAGGTACACAATATGTCCCAGTGGAGAGGCTGTAATCTCCTGGGGTCCATGGGTTGGGGTGGGAAGATCCTGGGGGAGGGGCAGGTTGGCTGTTCTGCCCTGGAGAGTAGATTGGGAGGAAGGTACTTTGATCCTGGGAGACAGTATGGTGTGAGGGGTGGGGTTAAAGGTTTGCACCCACCTGAGGAGTGCAACATTCAATAGGAACTAAACGCCATGACAGGCCAAGACAGAAACCGTGAAAGAAAGGAAAAGTTGTTGTTGTGCTTTTAGTGATACTCTTTTGAGGGTCCTACATTTTGATATTTCTTGGACCCTGCAAATGCTACCGTCAGCCCTGAGTGAAGCGGGAGTTTTCAGTAGCATTTCCTGAATGAAAGTATTGCAAAACTCCAATACTGTCTGCCTCAATGAACTGTGCCTTTGCTACAACACTCTGGAAAAAGAATGCATCCATCTGTCCTTCCAGACAACCTGAGTAAGCCCTGTAGTGAATGAATATAGCTGAGCTGTTGGGGAACACATTACTGTACCCCAACATTACAACATTCTCCTCCTCCCGTCGCCCTTTCTCCGCACACTCTCCCAATCAAAGCTGGGTTCCCATTTCAAATTTAGGTTCTCTCCTTGCTCTCTACCGTGCAGGGATGGGCGGGGCGGGGGTTGCTTCTCACTGCTGCCATCAATTCCTAACAGTTAGGAGCAACTCCTCTTATATCATACATAGCAGCTCCCTTCAGAACAGGTCTGTGAACACGCTGGAACCCCACAGTGGCTGCTGTTCTTAGGCCTTTGTGCCTTAGTAATTTGCTCTGTGGGATGGCCTGTTGCACTTCTGTAGATGGTTTAACCTTCAATATTGGCCCAGCCTCCCAGGGGCCCAGGCCTGCGGACTGTATCTTAAAGGCTAGGAGAGGCCAGAATTCTCTTTGAGCCATGGGGCATAACAAACTGGGTGTGGGTTCATTATTCAACAGCTCTTGTAATGTTTAATGGAAATAATTATGGAATAGTGTAGGATTTGCTTTAAAGTTGCTCTCCAATTATTTTTTAGGAGAAGAAGGAAAAGATCTGTTAGTTTGTACAAAAACACTTACTTTTTATGAGGAAGAAAAAGTTCTACAAATAGGCCAATCAAAGACTAATTCTCTATTAAAATTTACTAGCTTTTCTTTTTTTTTTCTTTTTTATTGAATGGTAGCTATGTACATTAATGCACTTCTGGGGTACAGTGTGGGGTTTTCACACACAATCCGAAACACTTCCATCAAACTGGTTAACATAGCCTTCATGTCATTTTCTTAGTTATTGTGTTAAAATGTTTATATTCTACTCTTTACTACCTTTTCAAGAAAAAAAACAAAAAAACCAAAAAGACTGCCTTTGCTGACAGTGCTGCTTCCCAGCCCCTAACCATTTTTTCCTCTAGTCTCAGACTTGTCCATCTTTATTCTATCCCCAGGCATTAAAAAGACAGAATAGCAGATCCATTCATTCTTTCAGAATGTTGTTATTGAGCAATTACTATTTTTCCATTTTAAAGATACGTAATTGAACAAAGTATGAACTGAGAGTCTGGCCTAGGTCCAGAGTAATCTTTAACCTTCCACCTCTTTCTTCAGGGACTTAGAAATATTTTAAGAGATGGAGGACTTACATTAGTTTATAGGGATTCATAATTCTATAACACTTTTGTAAATGTACAACTAAGTACAACATGCTAATCATCTAATGAGTGATGTATTAAAATTGTAGATTTATAAGCTTAGTAAACATCGTAAAGTTAGTGCAGTCTCAGCATTATCTATGCCCCTGCATGTTCTACTCGGACTTCTAGCTGCCATGAAACTCTGCAAAGCTAAGACTTAGCACATGCCCAAGCATATAGTAGGATTTCCCCAATTTTCTATAAAAATACCCCATCAGTATTCTTATCGAAGGGATACTCCCCTTCCTGAAAGAACATGAGTGATGTTCCTGAGTTGGCCAAGATTCTAGCCTTTTCCTATGTAATTTCCTTAGGGTCATTTAATTATGATAGATATATTTTCTGGTAGGTTTTCTGTGATCATTATTGATTCTGTCCTCCGGAGTGATGTATCTTGCACAGCAAAAAAATTATAGTCTGTCATTTTCCAGTAACTGGCTTTAGAACGGACATGGACTGCAGTTCAAATATGAATCATTTTTATACTCCATTGCTCAAACCAATTTGCTGCTGTGGTGTCTACTTGTTGCTATTACTCAGTTCTTTGTCACTGGATTATAAGAATGGGTGGGTGACCCATTCTTATAATCATTTCAAGAAACAAATAGACAAGTAGCATTCTGTCTTTATTTTCCAACTCTGCCTACACTGACTTTCTTAGGCATCCCTCTCCCCTTCCCTCCTCATGGACCAGCAGGTCAGTGCACCTGTCTGCAGCAAGGGCAAAGGCAGCTCGCATGGAATAGCAGCGCGCAGGGCCCTGCTGAGCTCTCTGCTTACCCGCTCCATGGCTACGCTTAGGAGGTTCCTTTTATCAGAACTGACTAATGAGTGAGTGGAACTTCCTGCCTGAGCTTAAAAGCCAGGAGACTTTTCAAGGGTGCTTTTAAATAGGCATTACTCAGCGTCTGTATTGATAAATAAGGCACAGGAGCTGTCTGCCAAATGCCAAGAGCTAAGGAGAATGTTTACATTTGGATTCCACCTGTTCAGGTCAGAATATAGCCACTGGTGGCGTGTGGATACCTACAGATACAAATAAGAATAGATAATATTACATGGGCATAGTTTTTTTTTTTTTTCAAGTTCTGTGGGTGACCTTATTCAGATGAGGGGCCTCATGATGTGCTCATTTTGTGCTTCAAACAAAAATAGTCGCCTTATTTATCAGATTCTAAAACACCTTTCACTATACATCATTCCACTATTTTATAAAAAACTAAGAAAAATAAAGCTGCTAATCACTGGCACTGCTTTTGTATCCCCTTGGGGCTTTTATTTTATGCTGTTGAAAGACCTTCTTTGGCACATTTACACATAAATTTTATGTTACTCATTATTTTTGCAAAAGAGATTTTCTTTTTTTAATAAATTATTTTAGAAGAGTTTTAATAGAAAAGTTGTAATAATAGGAAAAAGAAGGCTTATATTCTTTACACCCCAATGTTTCTGCCATTAACATGTTATACCAGTGTGGTACACTTGTCACAACTAATGGCACATTATTAACTGAAGTCCGTACTTTGATTTCTTAGTTTCATCCTAAGGCCTCCTGCCTCTGTTCCAGGATCCTACCCAGGACACCCCACTGCGTTTCGTAGTCATGTCTCCTTGGGGTCCTGTCGACCACATCAGCTTCACAGACTCTCCTTATTTTTTATGACCTTGACAGTTTTGAGGTCTCCTGGTTAGATATTCTGCAGGATATCCTTCGGTGTAATTTTGTCTGATATTTTCCTCATGGTCAGACTGTGGTCGCCACTTCCGGGGAGGAAATACCCATTACTTTTATGAAACATGAAAAGTAAAATATAAGCAAAGGTGAGGTTAAATTACTATCAAATTTCTTCACCGTGGGAGTCTGACTCTTCTGCTTCGGCATTCAAGTCAGCGTTGTCCATAGACTTGTTTTTCCAGACAGTATCATTCTCTGTGCCAGCAAGAACATGGGTGATGCCGCATTTTAAAACTATTCTCTGCTGGATTTTCTTCCAAATCATTGACCCTCTTCTGCCAGCTTTCAAGCTGTCACTTTCTGGACCTTACTAGAAGGTGTCAGGGAAGGACAGCAAGATCACAGTGCTCTTAGACAACTACAACTGTCAGCTACCATCAATTATAAAACACTTTTGGGACATTTGCAAAGACAGAGGGGGAAAATGTACCTTAGATACAATGTACTATGGGATTATGCATTTTTAACATGCCATAAAATAGCTTTCAATTTAATATTGCTATATTACTACTTGAAGTTTACGCATAACTACGTTGCTTTTTCTATCTCTAAATCAAATTAAAACCAGTAAATTCCCACCAACCAGATTTACATGAAATTGAATTTCCCTTTCCTAGGATTCCATTTCTTTTAAAATCTCAAGGAGCTAGTGTAGCCCCCATGGAGCTCTGTCTGTCTGACTTTCACACGTGTTGGAAGAGGTGCAGAATCGACTCATTTTCATGCCATCACTGCACTGAGCCCTAAGTGTTAGTTCCCTACCATCCTACCTGGTATTGCTGGCTTGGGTCCCAACACAGGCTGGTGTAGCTCCTGAGAGGAGGCCCTTTGCAGCCACTGGCTCAGTCCAGGATCCTTGCTAGGCTTCTTAGTGGCAGATCTAGGTGCCCACATTCTACCTCCCAAAGCAGTCATTTCTGAAGATCCAGCCACCCAAGCAGAGCAGTTGCGGAGGAGGACAGGCTCTAAGGTGCAGGGGCCCCACAGCCTGGGGAGATGTTCAGGGATGGATCCACAGCTAGTCCTCCTTTAACAACAAACATTCTTTTCTACTCCGCTGGAAGTCACATAGCCCCTGCATACTTTCCTTTTTTTCTTGCTAGCAAGCTCCCAGCTTTTCCTCCTTAATCTTTACCCCATGTGCCAAGATTTACATCATTTAGTAGCCTTGTTTAAGGTACTATACAAATAAAGCTAGAACCATAGTTTAGTGCTGGCTGCAGTCTTAGCTGCTCTGGTCCTCCCGATCCCATCTTTGTCTCTCGTGTGTGTGTGTGTCTCTCTTGGGAATTTCTCTTTTGTGTGTCTCTCTTGTGCATGTCCCTTGTGCGTCTTATTTCCTCATTCCCCACCTTTCCCACTCTGGTTTGTTCTCCTGCTTCGTACTGGTTTGTGAAAAGCAGTGTAGGAGGCAATTCTGGCCTCTACCCAGGAACCCATAGGGGACCATCTTCCTCTTGGGGGATGCACCACAGATTAAGCCTCTTTCCTTTTAACATAAAAATAAACCTAATTACTGGCAAAGCTATTTGTAGACTATCTTTAAAAGGCTCAAAGCACCCTACATTTTGATCTTAAAACCTCTCTGGGCCTTGAGGAATTTCTGATCCTGATGGGATCCAGACCTCAAAGCAAAATAGGGTGAGCAGAGGGCGCCTCCTCTTTCTTTCTTCTCCCAGAGTCAAACTACCTGCCCACCACAGATCTGGTGTCTACAAGACACGCACGAGCCAGGCTCTCCTTAGCTGATGGAGAAGGTGGCTCTCTATATCTTATGATTTCAGGGGTGGAGGAAAGGAATTAGGATGGGCACTAGATCAAAAGATTGCCCTAAATTGTTGTTTGATAGCCTATGTAGATGTATTGAAGGACTTACATTTTTCTGTTAAAATAAAACAGGCCACGAGTTAGGGGTACTGTAGTCTAACTTGGCATGAAACCAAACTGTTAAAAAGGTAGCAAAAGTACATAATTATTTTCTGTGTGATTTTTTTTTTTCAGGCCATATTACCTGATTTCTTTTAGCATTATCCTTGCTTATTTTGTGTTTCTTTCATAGAACTTTCATGGCAGAAACTTTGCATGGCACAAATAAGCTTATACTGCAGGTGTCCTCCAGGCAGCAGTCCCCAGCTTTTCTGGCACCAGGGACCAGTTTTATGGAAAAAAAAATTTTTAGGAGGGGGAGGGGAGGTGGGACAAGAGGCAGTGAGCTTGGGCAGTGATGCTATGTGGTTCGGTTCCTAATAGGCTGTGGACTGGTACTGGTCCATGGTCCAGGGGTTGGGGACTTCAGCTCTAATGGAAGCTGCACCAAAATCTGAGAATTGGAATTTATCAAACCACAATCATGGTAGGATTATTTGTATTACAACAATAACAGCAACAAAAATCCAGTCCTTTACCAAAGAAGCAGATAGATTTCTATAAATAGCAAGCTATCCACATCCTCCTCCACAGGACAATTAAAAAATCCAGCAAATTAGATTAAGTGAGTCTGCAACAATGTATAGGCTTACGTATTAAGAATGGGAAGTTTGTTAAGGTAGCTGCATTCCATACAAGTGTTCTCACATTGAATTTCAATTATACATCCTCTCTACATGAAGAAGTAATATATTTGACAGAGTTTTTGATTAGGCTGCAATGTATTTATTTCCCAGATGCTACAAATCCACAAGGAATTTCACTGTACAAAGCAGAAATGAAAATCTAGGTTTATTTTCTGTGCTTGTGTTCTCACTGGAGCATGAAGACTGTGGAAATACGTGAATGTTGGAAGTGTTTAATGAGCGGTGAGAGCCAGCACAGGCCCCCAGGTCCTGACATCTGTTCCAATTTGTAATTGGCTGTCACAGCCTATACTTTATGCTGTGATCATAACAAAAAGCATTTTTAAATTGCTCACGTAACCGTATGTCTTGGACCATGGCACTATCCTTGGCTCCTGTATGTGTTATTTTTCTAGGTCTTTTTAAAAAAATTCACTAGGCACAATTGATTAATTGGTATCAAGAAAGGAACTAAAAGGTTACCTGTGCCTCAATGAGAACAATTTTAAAAAACTAAGAATTTACCTTTGTTTTCTAGAACTGAATTCCTGAGATTTATTAAAAAGGCATTTTGTGGACTTCAGACAATTACATAATTTTCAGGGCCAACTACAAAATAAAAACACAAGACCCCTCACATTTGAGAAACAAGGAAAGAATTGTCATTAAAAGATACTAAAGGAGCAATACCTATGGCTCAAAGGAGTAGGGTGCCAGCCCTATATACCAGAGGTGGCAGGTTCAAACCCAGCCTTGGCCAAAAAAAAAAAAAAAAAGATACTAAAATATAAAGCTTTTTCCTGTCTCCTCGGGTCCCTCCTCTTAACTTGTCATGATGCTGTTTTATTTACTATTTAATGTCATTCTCAGTAAAGAAAAATTTAAATTTAAAATTATTAGCATGAAGTTTATCTTTTATCTTTATATTATGCAATTAAAGTTTGAAACGCAAATGTGAAACTCCTCAGTGAATTCGCACACCCGCAGGCTCCATTATCCCAGGAATGTCCCCAGAACTCCTATTTCGTAGTCCATATATGCCTGTGTATTTTGTTCCTGCCAGAATAGTGGACACGCTGCACAAAACTAGCTCCACTTCGTAACCTCACTTCCTGATCTGTGCGTATTCTGACCAACACTCTTTTCTACTTATGACTCAGGAAGAACTGAAAGGGGTAAGAACTCTGGGATGCTCTGGCTCTCTCTTTGCCGGCGAGTCCTCATTGCAGCATAAGTGGTCAGCTGACGCAGGGTAGCATCAGAGTGACCGGTTGGCCAGTGTAAACTGGTGCGTGAGAAAGAAAGGGTGGTTCACGTTTCTTACAATGCCACGCCTTCTTTCTGCATTTGAAGCAAGTTCTGGTTGCAGGTGGAAGTGTGGCCTCTCAGAGCTCGTTGTACCCCGCCCCGTTACTCGTTACTCGGCTTTGATGTGACAAGCTTACTGTGTTCCGCCTTTGAGTCTTGCTGAACTCCCACCCTTACGGGTTCCCCTAGACCGTGACGCTAATGGACCCCCTTGAATGCCCGAGAAAGCGGGAAGGCAGGGAGCTGCAGTTGGGCGTGGTGTCCCGTCCCCTCCGCTCACCCGCAGGCTCCACTGTCCCATCAGACTTCCTTTTCAAAACAGGAGCTAAAAGACTGGAGTGTTAAGAATTCAAGATAGTAAGAGCGGTGCGTTAATCCGAGCACGCAACACTTCTGACCCCGGGCCCTGTGCGAGTAGGACACAAGCCCGCCCGCGGAGCTGCCTGGCCTCCACCATCCCATGTACAAGATGGGGTGATGACGTGACAGTGGCACCAGGCAGGAGCGCTGTGTGGAGTGATCGAGTTCCAGTAGTCTGCAGAAAGCAGCTCTCAGGACTAGTTTATCGCCCTTTACCTCCGCCCCCCAAATCAGGAAACGGTGGTTGTATTTCCACTAGGGAACTTGTGTATTCAGTTTGGGTCAGGCAGTCCCTGTATGAGGCCCACTCAGCAAGACAGGCTTCCACAGGCACCGGACTCTGGAGCAGAATGAATGCTCCTTGTCCTGTGCGGTGGCAGGCAGCGAACTGTGCAGTAGTCAGCAAGGTCCCAGCTGAGGTCAAGGGTCCGCCTGGGTATCTTTATTCAGTGGCAATCACTGAGGCAGTGTATAGCCAATAGCGCTGTGCGGGGTACTCAGCAGACAAAGGCACAAGTCATTAAAAGCAGTGTGGTTGCCAGGTTGTCTCCCTCTGAAAATGAAGTCGGCTCGGTAGAGAAGGCCTCTGTTCTGAACTCGTGGAGGGGAGATGTTTGAACCCAGAATGAAAACAAGACAGAGAATGACGTCCGCAGGAGTAAGCCGGGGAAAGCTCTGGGTAACTACAGCATCCAAGTGAAATTTGGGACGGAATGAGTTCCAGGGTCCAAAGTTCCTGAAGAAATATTATAAATAATACTCCTCAACTCTACTCCTCTACTCTTCCTGGGAGAGCAGCTTATAAAATGCTGTTTTATATGCCTAAGGTGTATTTGTTTTATTTACAATATTTAACCAAACATTCGACTTAGAAATGTCAATTTAAAAAAAATTACTAAATTATAGCTCCTTATTGAGTTTGTATATATGGATTACATTAACATAATTTTATTTAAAAGCTAAATATTTTAAAGAAATTCTATATATTTTACTGGTATGGTCTTTTTAAATTTTCAGATTAAGATGAGGGTACAAATGATTAGTTTACATTGTTTGTTAGGTAAAGTTCGAGTTGAGCCCTTCACCCACAGGGTGTGCATATTTTACTGATATGTTTTAAGTAAAAACAATACTACCCTATACATTGTTCATTTAAAAAATACTGGACATGAAAATAGGCTCAGTGGGTAGGACGCTGGCCCCATATACCTAGGGTGGTGCATTTGAACCAGGACCCAGCCAGCTAAAACAGCAGTGGCAACTGCAACAAATAGCCAGGCATTGTGGCGGGCACCTATAGTCCCAGATACCTGGGAGGCTGAGGCAAGGGAATCACCCTAGCCCAGGAGCTGGAGGTTGCTGTGAGCTGGGAAGCTACGGCACTCTACCAAGGGCAACAGAGTGAAATTCTGTCTCGGGGAGGCGGGGAGGGCGGAAACTAGGTAAGGCATTATAAATATTCATGTTTCCAGAAAAGTGAGCCAGCCATTTCTGATCACACAACAGGTGAGACTTGGTGTCTTGTGTCAGTATGATTTTCCTTCTCTGATTCTGAAGCTTTGGGCTTGACCCCCTTGAGGACATACAATTGTAGTTTTAAAAAATCTCTTTGCAGAGAAAAGGATTGATGAAAACATGGCATAAAAATCCATGTCTAGGGTATTCTTTTAAGGATTTTCCTTCACCCTGACCCATTTGGTTTTGAAAAATCTGGTTTCAATTTTCATTTCAAAAATGTAATAGACTTAACTGAGCTTCTCAGGAAGCATTAACTTTTTGGATTCCTGGGTCCTCTCCGTCGCGGGTGCCACAGTTATGGAAGATGACTAACTCCAGGAAATGCTGAGTCAGGACATGGGTGTGCTGCCTCCAGTGCTGGTTCTCAAAGGATTTTTCTGATAAATAATGTTCTTGTTTCCAGACGCAGAGCCGAAATATCTGATAGTTGTGCGACCTGCTCCCCCTCCAAGTCAGAAGAAGTCATGCTCAGGTACAGTCATTTTCACTGGCATATTTTTTTTCCTTTTATTAACTTTAAACCATGACTTTTCATCTTTTTTCTACCCAGGGAGACAAAATGCCTTGCAGAGTGGCATTTAGGGCCTCAGTTACCCTGTCAGAAAGTCACACAGCCTGTCAGCAGGCACTATCAGGATCCAGTGGGATCTTACCCTGCACCACCACCTGCAAACTGCAGAGATTTAAACAAGTTATTGAACCTCCCCCCACTCCCAGGTTCTGCTGTGTCATCAGGTTGCTGTGAGGATGAAATGAGTGGATGACAGCACCAGGCCCCTTGTGAGTGCTGTGTTGGTGTCAGCTGGCCCTAGCCTGTTCTGTTTTGCAGAACACACCTGCTGTTGTGCCTTTCAGAGTGTAAGGACAGAGTTTTAGGTCTAACCTGCTTATGTAGACTCTCTACATTTTGAAAGGATATATTTTTTTGTGTTAAATGGACCGGAAGGAAGGCGTTCTTTCCTTCTCATTTCTCCCTTCTATAGCTGTTCTCTGTATTATTCACACATAGTGGAATATGTTCATAATAACAGCAACAACCACTTTCCTAAGCCTAGGAAGACCTGAAATAGGAAAGAAAATAGCATATAAATAAAATAACCCAACGAAAGAAAGATTAAAATCCTACATCTAATTTTACTACTAAAACTCCTCAGATCAGCACTTTGGGATCACCAAGTCAGGTGAATTGCTGAATTCAGGAGTTCAAGACTAGTGTGAGGAAGAACAAAACCCCATCACTCCTAAAAATAGAAAAACTAGCTGGGTGTAGTGGTGGATGCCCATAGTTCCAGGTACTCAGGAAGCTGAGGCAAGAGGATGGCTCAGCACTCTACCCAGGGGGACAGAGACTCCATCTCAAACTAAATAAATAAATAAATAACAACTCAGATCAAATAAGCTGATTCCTCTCCTGCTATGAGGAAGAACCCATAGAAACCATTAGCTTTTCCATCTGACGTCGCATCTTCCTAACTGTAGATAAGTGTTCCTCACAAAGTTTTGCTTTTCTTTATCTAATGTGAAGTCATTTATAAATAATTATCTCCTAATCATGTTTATCTTTTACAGTACACTGATTATCCCCCACACACAAAAGGATTCTTTTATATTTGCTATATTTTTCTATAGGGATAAAACAGGAGAGAGAGCATTCAACTATCCAACTCTGCTGAACAAAGGGGCCCTTTGTAGCTCTGTACTCAGTCTCCTGGATGTGTGAGCCCAAATCTGGCTGTCAGCAGTCAGTTGCCACAATCCCCTCCCCTCTTCCTATTGATTTCCACTTCTTTTAAAAGCAGCATTGAAAAGTTAAGCATTTAGAAAAAATATACATTTCTTTTTCCTGGCCTCTTATCCCACAGCAAAAGGGAAATCTCAATCACTCCCTATGACTTATTAGTGAGAGTTATCCAGACAGTTTTCCATACACTTTAAAATAAATACACTCTCAATATTTTAAGACTATATTTCAAAATATTGAACAATAAAATTAAGAGGCATAAATATGGCTCCATGGGATCTATTTTCATACGAATAGTAATTGAACTATTTCTTGATACAAGTATAATTATAATACCAATCTGTACAAATATAAGAAAAATCAAGAGCATTGTCACACCTTAGTTGCACTTAATAATTTCATTTCATTTTGAGGATTTCATAACATTGGCCTTAGAAATTATTTTTCAGTTTGTTATGGCCAGCTCAGGAAATTGTTTCATCTAGCTCAGGATATAATGCCCCACCTTTCCTTTCAGGTGACAGATAGAATTTTTGTTTTTGTAATCTGTATTTGAGAATAATGTAATGACTAATGGATTAGATTCCATTTTATATTTGCATCTGCCACATAAATTTTAATTCTTTAATCATTTTTCAGATTCGAATTTAGAAAAATATATTACTTGGTCAGGTAAGCCTTAAGTTCCCTGGGGGGGGGGAAGTGTATATTTTGTTTCTAAATGTTATTATCTTCACCATTGTGAACTAAGCCAGTAATACAGAAAAAAATAAAACTAGATTCTTCTTGAGGAGACCTGGGTTTGAGTTTTGCTCTTAGTATAACTTTTTGAAACTTCTCTAGGCCTTATTTTTCATCTGTAAAATGAATGAGATCATTGCATTACATTTGTGAAAATCAAATCAGGGATTGAAAAATGAGTATTAGAGTCCCTCATGTTCAAACTCTAGGTGCCAGCTACCTTCCCTCTAGATGGCTAAGCTGCCTTCCTCAGAGGCCAGACATAGATGATTTGAAGCCCCATCCTAGGAGGTCCTATGTGTGGACTAGAAAAAATTTACAGGGAAGGATAAACACATGTTTGCAACCAAGTAAACAAAAAACTATCCTGTAAAATTGTTTTAAATATCTTTAAAAGATCATCTATACCACCATGAGACAATTTACGCCACTAGATTATATATCTTCTGGCACTGTATGTTTCTTACTAGAACAACAATTTGTAGAATTTATTTCTAACAGAAGCAACATGCATGGCACAATTTTCAAGAGCATTTGATTCGGGATAACCACCAGGGGACTCATGTGAGAGGGACCCTCCTACTCACCTTTATAAAGGTCACAGGCCACTTTGCCACTTAGCCTCCCAATCCATTAGATTAAGTTAGCACAAATTCTTCCTATGGCAAATGTGACGTAAATAGTCCGATGAAATAAAGAAGGGAATTCAATGGAAATACAAAGCATGTAAGTTTCAGGTTCTATGTAGTTTCATTAGGCTTTCTATAGAATTTTAATTTTATTTACATTGATTTTTTTTTTTAACAAGCCAGTATTGGTTTCCATGGTTGAGATTCTTCCTTTCTTTTTTTCACCGTCCTCCCATTTTTATAGTTTTGAAAATGCAAATCTCTGGTCTTGTATATGTAAAAAGAATTTACAGTGGTTCATGTGCATAACTTTTGGCATCACCCGAATCCACCCGGTTCCATCTGAACAAATGTGCTTCCTCTTCACGCACTGTTGGAATGTGTGTGCCTTTTCCATATAAGTACTCACTGCAAAACATAGGCTGTTACGTTAGTATCACAAGATACGTTGCATTTCCAAATAGGTGAAAAAGAAAGACTGTAACCTACTATCTAGATGGCAGGTTTCTTTTTTCTTCTTAGATGTTATTTCACACTAATTTATAGTAGTAGGGGGAAAAATAATGCTTGTAATTTATCTGTAAAAGAAATGAAGTGAATAGTGTGTGTACATGTACAATGAGGACTGTCTGGAAAGTAACGGGCTGTCTATGCCTCTATTTTCCGTATAACATTGCTGCATACTTTCTGGATGTCTCCTGTATATACATGCATATAGATATGCGTCTGTGTATTTATTTCCCTGATTATGATCAAGACCTCTGTATCCTTTCCTAACCCACAATGAAGCAAAAGCTAGGTATAGTTGTATATTATTAATATTACAAATATAAATTATAGTATGACTATAAATGAATTATATTATATATATTTTACATTTATATGAACACATATATACACACATATATATAAATCTTAAAAAAGGCATTTTATTTGATTCATGGTTAAATTCATGAGCAAATATTAGTAATATTGTCGACATTATGGAAATAAGAAGAACTTGATGTTTTCACCCTTTTCATCATCTTGCCAAGTCATCTGTATGAATTTTACCCAAATCATGATAATATACTAAATGTTTTCAGAATTAACCTGTATACTACCTCCATAGGTAAAACCCGTTCCCGCAAACCTCTCCAGCTGGTGGTTGGCACCCTGTCACCAAGCTCCGTCTTCCTGTCCTGGGGTTTCCTCATCAACCCACACCATGACTGGACTTTGCCAAGTCACTGTCCCAATGACAGGTAACTCACCATAATGGGAAACTTTGATTTTCATCTGAAAAACTAGTGCTGGCTTTCAATAGTATAATATCTATCTGTACATGCCTGAGAAGAATGTGTAAATATCAGGACCATTAGCATTTACTTGTCACTTGTTTGCTGTGCAGTCTGTTCTGGGTGTGAGGAGAACAAGGTATCAGTCGGGGGCCCTACCCTTGAGAAAGTTACCATCCACCTGAAGGGAAGACCCAAGCGAGTATTTCTTCCCCGAATAATAAACTGCAAGTGTGAAGGAGTTAAATAGCAAGTCGGCAATATCGATGATAAGTATCATAAAAGCTCAGAGGGGCCCAAGCTCAGAAAGTTGGAAAGATGATTAGAAAAGAATGAATCTTTGCTTTGACAATTGAAGAAGTACTTAAAAAAGCACTTCCCAAAGCATGGTTTCTAAACCAAGCTGTGTCACCCTTACTCGGAAACTCTT